>NW_026894017.1:0-228721 GCF_032452875.1 Bos javanicus | reverse complement strand
TCAGGCAGCTGAGCAGGCATGAATCCTGCTGCCCAGCTGGTTATCAGGCAGCTGAGCAGGCATGAATCCCAATGCCCAGCTGGCGATTATCAGGCAGCTGAGCAGGCATGAATCCTGCGGCCCAGCTGGCGATTATCAGGCAGCTGAGCAGGCATGAATCCTGCGGCCCAGCTGGCGATTATCAGGCAGCTGAGCAGGCATGAATCCTGCGGCCCAGCTGGCGATTATCAGGCAGCTGAGCAGGAATCCTGCGGCCCAGCTGGCGATTATCAGGCAGCTGAGCAGGCATGAATCCTGCGGCCCAGCTGGCGATTATCAGGCAGCTGAGCAGGCATGAATCCTGCGGCCCAGCTGGCGATTATCAGGCAGCTGAGCAGGCATGAATCCTGCGGCCCAGCTGGCGATTATCAGGCAGCTGAGCAGGCATGAATCCCGCGGCCCAGCTGGCGGTTATCAGGCAGCTGAGCAGGCATGAATCCCGCGGCCCAGCTGGCGGTTATCAGGCAGCTGAGCAGGCATGAATCCTGCGGCCCAGCTGGCGATTATCAGGCAGCTGAGCAGGCATGAATCCCGCGGCCCAGCTGGCGATTATCAGGCAGCTGAGCAGGCGCTGATCCCGCGCCTCAGCAGGCACTGATCACGTGCCTGTCATGCAGTGATCAGGTGACTGAGAGGCGCTGATCATGCGACTGCTCATGTGCTGATCAGGCAGCTCTCCTGCACGGATCATGTGCCTCAGCAGGCAAGAATCAGGCAGCTGAGCAGGCATGAATCCTGCGGCCCAGCTGGCGATTATCAGGCAGCTGAGCAGGCATGAATCCTGCGGCCCAGCTGGCGATTATCAGGCAGCTGAGCAGGCATGAATCCTGCGGCCCAGCTGGCGATTATCAGGCAGCTGAGCAGGCATGAATCCCGCGGCCCAGCTGGCGATTATCAGGCAGCTGAGCAGGCATGAATCCTGCGGCCCAGCTGGCGATATCAGGCAGCTGAGCAGGCATGAATCCTGCGGCCCAGCTGGCGATTATCAGGCAGCTGAGCAGGCATGAATCCTGCGGCCCAGCTGGCGATTATCAGGCAGCTGAGCAGGCATGAATCCTGCGGCCCAGCTGGCGATTATCAGGCAGCTGAGCAGGCATGAATCCTGCGGCCCAGCTGGCGGTTATCAGGCAGCTGAGCAGGCATGAATCCTGCGGCCCAGCTGGCGATTATCAGGCAGCTGAGCAGGCATGAATCCTGCGGCCCAGCTGGCGATTATCAGGCAGCTGAGCAGGCGCTGATCCCGCACCTCAGCAGGCACTGATCACGTGCCTGTCATGCAGTGATCAGGTGACTGAGAGGCGCTGATCATGTGACTGCTCATGTGCTGATCAGGTAGCTCTCCTGCACGGATCATGTGCCTCAGCAGGCAAGAATCAAGCAGCTGAGCAGGCATGAATCCCACGGCCCAGCTGGCGATTATCAGGCAGCTGAGCAGGCATGAATCCTGCGGCCCAGCTGGCGATTATCAGGCAGCTGAGCAGGCATGAATCCTGCGGCCCAGCTGGCGATTATCAGGCAGCTGAGCAGGCATGAATCCTGCGGCCCAGCTGGCGATTATCAGGCAGCTGAGCAGGCATGAATCCTGCGGCCCAGCTGGCGATTATCAGGCAGCTGAGCAGGCGCTGATCCCGCACCTCAGCAGGCACTGATCACGTGCCTGTCATGCAGTGATCAGGTGACTGAGAGGCGCTGATCATGTGACTGCTCATGTGCTGATCAGGTAGCTCTCCTGCACGGATCCTGCGCCTCAGCAGGCAAGAATCAGGCAGCTGAGCAGGCATGAATCCCGCGGCCCAGCTGGCGATTATCAGGCAGCTGAGCAGGCATGAATCCTGCGGCCCAGCTGGCGATTATCAGGCAGCTGAGCAGGCATGAATCCTGCGGCCCAGCTGGCGGTTATCAGGCAGCTGAGCAGGCATGAATCCTGCGGCCCAGCTGGCGATTATCAGGCAGCTGAGCAGGCATGAATCCTGCGGCCCAGCTGGCGATTATCAGGCAGCTGAGCAGGCATGAATCCTGCGGCCCAGCTGGCGATTATCAGGCAGCTGAGCAGGCATGAATCCCGCGGCCCAGCTGGCGGTTATCAGGCAGCTGAGCAGGCATGAATCCCGCGGCCCAGCTGGCGATTATCAGGCAGCTGAGCAGGCATGAATCCCGCGGCCCAGCTGGCGGTTATCAGGCAGCTGAGCAGGCATGAATCCTGCGGCCCAGCTGGCGATTATCAGGCAGCTGAGCAGGCATGAATCCTGCGGCCCAGCTGGCGATTATCAGGCAGCTGAGCAGGCATGAATCCTGCGGCCCAGCTGGCGATTATCAGGCAGCTGAGCAGGCATGAATCCTGCGGCCCAGCTGGCGATTATCAGGCAGCTGAGCAGGCATGAATCCTGCGGCCCAGCTGGCGATTATCAGGCAGCTGAGCAGGCATGAATCCTGCGGCCCAGCTGGCGATTATCAGGCAGCTGAGCAGGCGCTGATCCCGCACCTCAGCAGGCACTGATCACGTGCCTGTCATGCAGTGATCAGGTGACTGAGAGGCGCTGATCATGTGACTGCTCATGTGCTGATCAGGTAGCTCTCCTGCACGGATCATGTGCCTCAGCAGGCAAGAATCAAGCAGCTGAGCAGGCATGAATCCCGCGGCCCAGCTGGCGATTATCAGGCAGCTGAGCAGGCATGAATCCTGCGGCCCAGCTGGCGATTATCAGGCAGCTGAGCAGGCATGAATCCTGCGGCCCAGCTGGCGATTATCAGGCAGCTGAGCAGGCATGAATCCCGCGGCCCAGCTGGCGATTATCAGGCAGCTGAGCAGGCATGAATCCTGCGGCCCAGCTGGCGATTATCAGGCAGCTGAGCAGGCATGAATCCTGCGGCCCAGCTGGCGATTATCAGGCAGCTGAGCAGGCGCTGATCCCGCACCCCAGCAGGCACTGATCACGTGCCTGTCATGCAGTGATCAGGTGACTGAGAGGCGCTGATCATGTGACTGCTCATGTGCTGATCAGGTAGCTCTCCTGCACGGATCCTGCGCCCCAGCTGGCAAGAATCAGGCAGCTGAGCAGGCATGAATCCTGCGGCCCAGCTGGCGATTATCAGGCAGCTGAGCAGGCATGAATCCTGCGGCCCAGCTGGCGATTATCAGGCAGCTGAGCAGGCATGAATCCCGAGGCCCAGCTGGCGATTATCAGGCAGCTGAGCAGGCATGAATCCCAGCGCCCAGCTGGCGATGATCAGTGCCTGTCATGCAGTGATCAGGTGGCTGAGCAGGCACTGAATGCGGCCCATGGGCGTATCAGGCAGCTGAGCAGGCATGAATCCTGCGCCCAGCTGGCGAGTATCAGGCAGCTGAGCAGGCATGAATCCCGCGGCCCAGCTGGCGATTATCAGGCAGCTGAGCAGGCATGAATCCCGCGGCCCAGCTGGCGATTATCAGGCAGCTGAGCAGGCATGAATCCCGCGGCCCAGCTGGCGATTATCAGGCAGCTGAGCAGGCATGAATCCTGCGGCCCAGCTGGCGATTATCAGGCAGCTGAGCAGGCATGAATCCTGCGGCCCAGCTGGCGATTATCAGGCAGCTGAGCAGGCATGAATCCTGCGGCCCAGCTGGCGATTATCAGGCAGCTGAGCAGGCGCTGATCCCGCACCTCAGCAGGCACTGATCACGTGCCTGTCATGCAGTGATCAGGTGACTGAGAGGCGCTGATCATGTGACTGCTCATGTGCTGATCAGGTAGCTCTGCACGGATCATGTGCCTCAGCAGGCAAGAATCAAGCAGCTGAGCAGGCATGAATCCTGCGGCCCAGCTGGCGATTATCAGGCAGCTGAGCAGGCATGAATCCTGCGGCCCAGCTGGCGATTATCAGGCAGCTGAGCAGGCATGAATCCTGCGGCCCAGCTGGCGATTATCAGGCAGCTGAGCAGGCATGAATCCCGGCCCAGCTGGCGATTATCAGGCAGCTGAGCAGGCATGAATCCTGCGGCCCAGCTGGCGGATATCAGGCAGCTGAGCAGGCATGAATCCTGCGGCCCAGCTGGCGATTATCAGGCAGCTGAGCAGGCATGAATCCCGCGGCCCAGCTGGCGATTATCAGGCAGCTGAGCAGGCATGAATCCCGCGGCCCAGCTGGCGATTATCAGGCAGCTGAGCAGGCATGAATCCTGCGGCCCAGCTGGCGATTATCAGGCAGCTGAGCAGGCATGAATCCTGCGGCCCAGCTGGCGACATCAGGCAGCTGAGCAGGCATGAATCCTGCGGCCCAGCTGGCGATTATCAGGCAGCTGAGCAGGCATGAATCCCGCGGCCCAGCTGGCGATTATCAGGCAGCTGAGCAGGCATGAATCCTGCGGCCCAGCTGGCGGTTATCAGGCAGCTGAGCAGGCATGAATCCTGCGGCCCAGCTGGCGATTATCAGGCAGCTGAGCAGGCATGAATCCTGCGGCCCAGCTGGCGGTTATCAGGCAGCTGAGCAGGCATGAATCCTGCGGCCCAGCTGGCGATTATCAGGCAGCTGAGCAGGCATGAATCCTGCGGCCCAGCTGGCGATTATCAGGCAGCTGAGCAGGCGCTGATCCCGCACTAGCAGGCACTGATCACGTGCCTGTCATGCAGTGATCAGGTGACTGAGAGGCGCTGATCATGTGACTGCTCATGTGCTGATCAGGTAGCTCTCCTGCAGGATCATGTGCCTCAGCAGGCAAGAATCAGGCAGCTGAGCAGGCATGAATCCTGCGGCCCAGCTGGCGATTATCAGGCAGCTGAGCAGGCATGAATCCTGCGGCCCAGCTGGCGATTATCAGGCAGCTGAGCAGGCGCTGATCCCGCGCCTCAGCAGGCACTGATCACGTGCCTGTCATGCAGTGATCAGGTGACTGAGAGGCGCTGATCATGTGACTGCTCATGTGCTGATCAGGCAGCTCTCCTGCACGGATCATGTGCCCAGCAGGCAAGAATCAAGCAGCTGAGCAGGCATGAACTGCGGCCCAGCTGGCATATCAGGCAGCTGAGCAGGCATGAATCCCGCGGCCCAGCTGGCGATTATCAGGCAGCTGAGCAGGCATGAATCCTGCGGCCCAGCTGGCGATTATCAGGCAGCTGAGCAGGCATGAACCCGCGGCCCAGCTGGCGTTATCAGGCAGCTGAGCAGGCATGAATCCTGCGGCCCAGCTGGCGACATCAGGCAGCTGAGCAGGCATGAATCCTGCGGCCCAGCTGGCGGTTATCAGGCAGCTGAGCAGGCATGAATCCTGCGGCCCAGCTGGCTTATCAGGCAGCTGAGCAGGCATGAATCCTGCCCAGCTGGCGGTTATCAGGCAGCTGAGCAGGCATGAATCCTGCGGCCCAGCTGGCGGTTATCAGGCAGCTGAGCAGGCATGATCCTGCGGCCCAGCTGGCGATATCAGGCAGCTGAGCAGGCATGAATCCTGCGGCCCAGCTGGCGATTATCAGGCAGCTGAGCAGGCATGAATCCTGCGGCCCAGCTGGCGATTATCAGGCAGCTGAGCAGGCATGAATCCTGCGGCCCAGCTGGCGTCATCAGGCAGCTGAGCAGGCATGAATCCTGCGGCCCAGCTGGCGGATCAGGCAGCTGAGCAGGCATGAATCCTGCGGCCCAGCTGGCGATTATCAGGCAGCTGAGCAGGCATGAATCCTGCGGCCCAGCTGGCGATTATCAGGCAGCTGAGCAGGCATGAATCCCGCGGCCCAGCTGGCGATTATCAGGCAGCTGAGCAGGCGCTGATCCCGCACCTCAGCAGGCACTGATCACGTGCCTGTCATGCAGTGATCAGGTGACTGAGAGGCGCTGATCATGTGACTGCTCATGTGCTGATCAGGTAGCTCTCCTGCACGGATCATGTGCCCCAGCAGGCAAGAATCAAGCAGCTGAGCAGGCATGAATCCTGCGGCCCAGCTGGCGATTATCAGGCAGCTGAGCAGGCATGAATCCTGCGGCCCAGCTGGCGATTATCAGGCAGCTGAGCAGGCATGAATCCTGCGGCCCAGCTGGCGATTATCAGGCAGCTGAGCAGGCATGAATCCTGCGGCCCAGCTGGCGATTATCAGGCAGCTGAGCAGGCATGAATCCTGCGGCCCAGCTGGCGATTATCAGGCAGCTGAGCAGGCATGAATCCTGCGGCCCAGCTGGCGATTATCAGGCAGCTGAGCAGGCATGAATCCTGCGCCCAGCTGGCGATTATCAGGCAGCTGAGCAGGCATGAATCCCGCGGCCCAGCTGGCGATTATCAGGCAGCTGAGCAGGCATGAATCCTGCGGCCCAGCTGGCGATTATCAGGCAGCTGAGCAGGCATGAATCCTGCGGCCCAGCTGGCGTTATCAGGCAGCTGAGCAGGCATGAATCCTGCGGCCCAGCTGGCGGTTATCAGGCAGCTGAGCAGGCATGAACTGCGGCCCAGCTGGCGATTATCAGGCAGCTGAGCAGGCATGAATCCCGCGGCCCAGCTGGCGATTATCAGGCAGCTGAGCAGGCATGAATCCTGCGGCCCAGCTGGCGATTATCAGGCAGCTGAGCAGGCGCTGATCCCGCACCTCAGCAGGCACTGATCACGTGCCTGTCATGCAGTGATCAGGTGACTGAGAGGCGCTGATCATGTGACTGCTCATGTGCTGATCAGGTAGCTCTCCTGCACGGATCATGTGCCCAGCAGGCAAGAATCAAGCAGCTGAGCAGGCATGAATCCTGCGGCCCAGCTGGCGATTATCAGGCAGCTGAGCAGGCATGAATCCTGCGGCCCAGCTGGCGATTATCAGGCAGCTGAGCAGGCATGAATCCTGCGGCCCAGCTGGCGATTATCAGGCAGCTGAGCAGGCATGAATCCTGCGGCCCAGCTGGCGATTATCAGGCAGCTGAGCAGGCATGAATCCTGCGGCCCAGCTGGCGATTATCAGGCAGCTGAGCAGGCATGAATCCTGCGGCCCAGCTGGCGATTATCAGGCAGCTGAGCAGGCATGAATCCTGCGGCCCAGCTGGCGATTATCAGGCAGCTGAGCAGGCATGAATCCTGCGGCCCAGCTGGCGATTATCAGGCAGCTGAGCAGGCATGAATCCTGCGGCCCAGCTGGCGATTATCAGGCAGCTGAGCAGGCATGAATCCTGCGGCCCAGCTGGCGATTATCAGGCAGCTGAGCAGGCATGAATCCTGCGGCCCAGCTGGCGATTATCAGGCAGCTGAGCAGGCATGAATCCTGCGGCCCAGCTGGCGATTATCAGGCAGCTGAGCAGGCGCTGATCCCGCACCTCAGCAGGCACTGATCACGTGCCTGTCATGCAGTGATCAGGTGACTGAGAGGCGCTGATCATGTGACTGCTCATGTGCTGATCAGGTAGCTCTCCTGCACGGATCATGTGCCTCAGCAGGCAAGAATCAAGCAGCTGAGCAGGCATGAATCCTGCGGCCCAGCTGGCGATTATCAGGCAGCTGAGCAGGCATGAATCCCGCGGCCCAGCTGGCGATTATCAGGCAGCTGAGCAGGCATGAATCCTGCGGCCCAGCTGGCGATTATCAGGCAGCTGAGCAGGCATGAATCCTGCGGCCCAGCTGGCGATTATCAGGCAGCTGAGCAGGCATGAATCCTGCGGCCCAGCTGGCGATTATCAGGCAGCTGAGCAGGCATGAATCCTGCGGCCCAGCTGGCGATTATCAGGCAGCTGAGCAGGCATGATCCCGCACCTCAGCAGGCACTGATCACGTGCCTGTCATGCAGTGATCAGGTGACTGAGAGGCGCTGATCATGTGACTGCTCATGTGCTGATCAGGCAGCTCTCCTGCACGGATCATGCGCCTCAGCAGGCAAGAATCAGGCAGCTGAGCAGGCATGAATCCTGCGGCCCAGCTGGCGATTATCAGGCAGCTGAGCAGGCATGAATCCTGCGGCCCAGCTGGCGATTATCAGGCAGCTGAGCAGGCATGAATCCTGCGGCCCAGCTGGCGATTATCAGGCAGCTGAGCAGGCGCTGATCCCGCACCTCAGCAGGCACTGATCACGTGCCTGTCATGCAGTGATCAGGTGACTGAGAGGCGCTGATCATGTGACTGCTCATGTGCTGATCAGGTAGCTCTCCTGCACGGATCATGTGCCCCAGCAGGCAAGAATCAGGCAGCTGAGCAGGCATGAATCCTGCGGCCCAGCTGGCGATTATCAGGCAGCTGAGCAGGCATGAATCCTGCGGCCCAGCTGGCGATTATCAGGCAGCTGAGCAGGCATGAATCCTGCGGCCCAGCTGGCGATTATCAGGCAGCTGAGCAGGCATGAATCCTGCGGCCCAGCTGGCGATTATCAGGCAGCTGAGCAGGCATGAATCCCGCGGCCCAGCTGGCGATTATCAGGCAGCTGAGCAGGCATGAATCCTGCGGCCCAGCTGGCGATTATCAGGCAGCTGAGCAGGCGCTGATCCCGCACCCAGCAGGCACTGATCACGTGCCTGTCATGCAGTGATCAGGTGACTGAGAGGCGCTGATCATGTGACTGCTCATGTGCTGATCAGGTAGCTCTCCTGCACGGATCATGTGCCTCAGCAGGCAAGAATCAAGCAGCTGAGCAGGCATGAATCCTGCGGCCCAGCTGGCGATTATCAGGCAGCTGAGCAGGCATGAATCCTGCGGCCCAGCTGGCGATTATCAGGCAGCTGAGCAGGCATGAATCCTGCGGCCCAGCTGGCGATTATCAGGCAGCTGAGCAGGCATGAATCCTGCGGCCCAGCTGGCGATTATCAGGCAGCTGAGCAGGCATGAATCCTGCGGCCCAGCTGGCGATTATCAGGCAGCTGAGCAGGCATGAATCCTGCGGCCCAGCTGGCGATTATCAGGCAGCTGAGCAGGCATGAATCCTGCGGCCCAGCTGGCGATTATCAGGCAGCTGAGCAGGCATGAATCCTGCGGCCCAGCTGGCGATTATCAGGCAGCTGAGCAGGCATGAATCCCGCGGCCCAGCTGGCGATTATCAGGCAGCTGAGCAGGCATGAATCCTGCGGCCCAGCTGGCGATTATCAGGCAGCTGAGCAGGCATGAATCCTGCGCCCCAGCTGGCGATGATCAGGCAGCTGAGCAGGCATGAATCCCGCGGCCCAGCTGGCGGGTATCAGGCAGCTGAGCAGGCATGAATCCTGCGGCCCAGCTGGCGATTATCAGGCAGCTGAGCAGGCATGAATCCCGCGGCCCAGCTGGCGATTATCAGGCAGCTGAGCAGGCATGAATCCTGCGGCCCAGCTGGCGATTATCAGGCAGCTGAGCAGGCATGAATCCTGCGGCCCAGCTGGCGATTATCAGGCAGCTGAGCAGGCATGAATCCTGCGGCCCAGCTGGCGATTATCAGGCAGCTGAGCAGGCGCTGATCCCGCACCTCAGCAGGCACTGATCACGTGCCTGTCATGCAGTGATCAGGTGACTGAGAGGCGCTGATCATGTGACTGCTCATGTGCTGATCAGGTAGCTCTCCTGCACGGATCATGTGCCTCAGCAGGCAAGAATCAAGCAGCTGAGCAGGCATGAATCCTGCGGCCCAGCTGGCGATTATCAGGCAGCTGAGCAGGCATGAATCCCGCGGCCCAGCTGACGGTTATCAGGCAGCTGAGCAGGCATGAATCCTGCGCCCAGCTGGCGGTTATCAGGCAGCTGAGCAGGCATGAATCCTGCTGCCCAGCTGGCGATTATCAGGCAGCTGAGCAGGCATGAATCCTGCGGCCCAGCTGGCGATTATCAGGCAGCTGAGCAGGCATGAATCCTGCGGCCCAGCTGGCGATTATCAGGCAGCTGAGCAGGCATGAATCCTGCGGCCCAGCTGGCGATTATCAGGCAGCTGAGCAGGCATGAATCCTGCGGCCCAGCTGGCGATTATCAGGCAGCTGAGCAGGCATGAATCCTGCGCCCAGCTGGCGATATCAGGCAGCTGAGCAGGCATGAATCCCGCGGCCCAGCTGGCGATTATCAGGCAGCTGAGCAGGCATGAATCCTGCGGCCCAGCTGGCGATTATCAGGCAGCTGAGCAGGCATGAATCCTGCGGCCCAGCTGGCGATTATCAGGCAGCTGAGCAGGCGCTGATCCCGCACCTCAGCAGGCACTGATCACGTGCCTGTCATGCAGTGATCAGGTGACTGAGAGGCGCTGATCATGTGACTGCTCATGTGCTGATCAGGTAGCTCTCCTGCACGGATCATGTGCCTCAGCAGGCAAGAATCAGGCAGCTGAGCAGGCATGAATCCCGCGGCCCAGCTGGCGATTATCAGGCAGCTGAGCAGGCATGAATCCTGCGGCCCAGCTGGCGATTATCAGGCAGCTGAGCAGGCATGAATCCTGCGGCCCAGCTGGCGGTTATCAGGCAGCTGAGCAGGCATGAATCCTGCGGCCCAGCTGGCGATTATCAGGCAGCTGAGCAGGCATGAATCCTGCGGCCCAGCTGGCGATTATCAGGCAGCTGAGCAGGCGCTGATCCCGCACCTCAGCAGGCACTGATCACGTGCCTGTCATGCAGTGATCAGGTGACTGAGAGGCGCTGATCATGTGACTGCTCATGTGCTGATCAGGTAGCTCTCCTGCACGGATCATGTGCCTCAGCAGGCAAGAATCAAGCAGCTGAGCAGGCATGAATCCCGCGGCCCAGCTGGCGATTATCAGGCAGCTGAGCAGGCATGAATCCTGCGCGCCCAGCTGGCGATTATCAGGCAGCTGAGCAGGCATGAATCCTGCGGCCCAGCTGGCGATTATCAGGCAGCTGAGCAGGCATGAATCCTGCGGCCCAGCTGGCGATTATCAGGCAGCTGAGCAGGCATGAATCCTGCGGCCCAGCTGGCGATTATCAGGCAGCTGAGCAGGCATGAATCCTGCGGCCCAGCTGGCGTTATCAGGCAGCTGAGCAGGCATGAATCCTGCGGCCCAGCTGGCGATTATCAGGCAGCTGAGCAGGCATGAATCCTGCGGCCCAGCTGGCGATTATCAGGCAGCTGAGCAGGCATGAATCCCGCGGCCCAGCTGGCGATTATCAGGCAGCTGAGCAGGCATGAATCCCGGCCCAGCTGGCGATTATCAGGCAGCTGAGCAGGCATGAATCCTGCGGCCCAGCTGGCGATTATCAGGCAGCTGAGCAGGCATGAATCCTGCGGCCCAGCTGGCGGTTATCAGGCAGCTGAGCAGGCATGAATCCTGCGGCCCAGCTGGCGATTATCAGGCAGCTGAGCAGGCATGAATCCTGCGGCCCAGCTGGCGATTATCAGGCAGCTGAGCAGGCATGAATCCTGCGGCCCAGCTGGCGATTATCAGGCAGCTGAGCAGGCATGAATCCTGCGGCCCAGCTGGCGATTATCAGGCAGCTGAGCAGGCATGAATCCTGCGGCCCAGCTGGCGATTATCAGGCAGCTGAGCAGGCGCTGATCCCGCACCTCAGCAGGCACTGATCACGTGCCTGTCATGCAGTGATCAGGTGACTGAGAGGCGCTGATCATGTGACTGCTCATGTGCTGATCAGGTAGCTCTCCTGCACGGATCATGTGCCTCAGCAGGCAAGAATCAAGCAGCTGAGCAGGCATGAATCCTGCGGCCCAGCTGGCGATTATCAGGCAGCTGAGCAGGCATGAATCCTGCGGCCCAGCTGGCGATTATCAGGCAGCTGAGCAGGCATGAATCCTGCGGCCCAGCTGGCGATTATCAGGCAGCTGAGCAGGCATGAATCCTGCGGCCCAGCTGGCGATTATCAGGCAGCTGAGCAGGCATGAATCCCGCGGCCCAGCTGGCGATTATCAGGCAGCTGAGCAGGCATGAATCCTGCGGCCCAGCTGGCGATTATCAGGCAGCTGAGCAGGCATGAATCCTGCGGCCCAGCTGGCGATTATCAGGCAGCTGAGCAGGCATGAATCCTGCGGCCCAGCTGGCGATTATCAGGCAGCTGAGCAGGCATGAATCCTGCGGCCCAGCTGGCGATTATCAGGCAGCTGAGCAGGCATGAATCCTGCGGCCCAGCTGGCGATTATCAGGCAGCTGAGCAGGCATGAATCCCGCGGCCCAGCTGGCGATTATCAGGCAGCTGAGCAGGCATGAATCCTGCGGCCCAGCTGGCGATTATCAGGCAGCTGAGCAGGCATGATCCCGCACCTCAGCAGGCACTGATCACGTGCCTGTCATGCAGTGATCAGGTACTGAGAGGCGCTGATCATGCTGCTCATGCGCTTATCAGGCAGCTGAGCAGGCATGAATCCTGCGGCCCAGCTGGCGATTATCAGGCAGCTGAGCAGGCATGAATCCTGCGGCCCAGCTGGCGATTATCAGGCAGCTGAGCAGGCATGAATCCTGCGGCCCAGCTGGCGTTATCAGGCAGCTGAGCAGGCATGAATCCTGCGGCCCAGCTGGCGATTATCAGGCAGCTGAGCAGGCATGAATCCTGCGGCCCAGCTGGCGATTATCAGGCAGCTGAGCAGGCATGAATCCTGCGGCCCAGCTGGCGATTATCAGGCAGCTGAGCAGGCATGATCCCGCACCCAGCAGGCACTGATCACGTGCCTGTCATGCAGTGATCAGGTGACTGAGAGGCGCTGATCATGTGACTGCTCATGTGCTGATCAGGCAGCTCTCCTGCACGGATCATGTGCCCAGCAGGCAAGAATCAAGCAGCTGAGCAGGCATGAATCCTGCGGCCCAGCTGGCGATTATCAGGCAGCTGAGCAGGCATGAATCCTGCGGCCCAGCTGGCGATTATCAGGCAGCTGAGCAGGCATGAATCCTGCGGCCCAGCTGGCGGTTATCAGGCAGCTGAGCAGGCATGAATCCTGCGGCCCAGCTGGCGGTTATCAGGCAGCTGAGCAGGCATGAATCCCGCGGCCCAGCTGGCGATTATCAGGCAGCTGAGCAGGCATGAATCCTGCGGCCCAGCTGGCGATTATCAGGCAGCTGAGCAGGCATGAATCCTGCGGCCCAGCTGGCGATTATCAGGCAGCTGAGCAGGCATGAATCCTGCGGCCCAGCTGGCGATTATCAGGCAGCTGAGCAGGCATGAATCCTGCGGCCCAGCTGGCGATTATCAGGCAGCTGAGCAGGCATGAATCCTGCGGCCCAGCTGGCGATTATCAGGCAGCTGAGCAGGCATGAATCCCGCGGCCCAGCTGGCGATTATCAGGCAGCTGAGCAGGCATGAATCCTGCGGCCCAGCTGGCGATTATCAGGCAGCTGAGCAGGCATGAATCCTGCGGCCCAGCTGGCGGTTATCAGGCAGCTGAGCAGGCATGAATCCTGCGGCCCAGCTGGCGATTATCAGGCAGCTGAGCAGGCATGAATCCTGCGGCCCAGCTGGCGATTATCAGGCAGCTGAGCAGGCGCTGATCCCGCACCAGCAGGCACTGATCACGTGCCTGTCATGCAGTGATCAGGTGACTGAGAGGCGCTGATCATGTGACTGCTCATGTGCTGATCAGGTAGCTCTCCTGCACGGATCATGTGCCTCAGCAGGCAAGAATCAAGCAGCTGAGCAGGCATGAATCCTGCGGCCCAGCTGGCGATTATCAGGCAGCTGAGCAGGCATGAATCCTGCGGCCCAGCTGGCGATTATCAGGCAGCTGAGCAGGCATGAATCCTGCGGCCCAGCTGGCGTTATCAGGCAGCTGAGCAGGCATGAATCCCGCGGCCCAGCTGGCGATTATCAGGCAGCTGAGCAGGCATGAATCCTGCGGCCCAGCTGGCGATTATCAGGCAGCTGAGCAGGCATGAATCCTGCGGCCCAGCTGGCGATTATCAGGCAGCTGAGCAGGCATGAATCCTGCGGCCCAGCTGGCGATTATCAGGCAGCTGAGCAGGCATGAATCCCGCGGCCCAGCTGGCGATTATCAGGCAGCTGAGCAGGCATGAATCCTGCGGCCCAGCTGGCGATTATCAGGCAGCTGAGCAGGCATGAATCCTGCGGCCCAGCTGGCGATTATCAGGCAGCTGAGCAGGCATGAATCCTGCGGCCCAGCTGGCGATTATCAGGCAGCTGAGCAGGCATGAATCCTGCGGCCCAGCTGGCGATTATCAGGCAGCTGAGCAGGCATGAATCCTGCGGCCCAGCTGGCGATTATCAGGCAGCTGAGCAGGCATGAATCCTGCGGCCCAGCTGGCGATTATCAGGCAGCTGAGCAGGCATGAATCCTGCGGCCCAGCTGGCGATTATCAGGCAGCTGAGCAGGCATGAATCCTGCGGCCCAGCTGGCGATTATCAGGCAGCTGAGCAGGCATGAATCCTGCGGCCCAGCTGGCGATTATCAGGCAGCTGAGCAGGCATGAATCCTGCGGCCCAGCTGGCGATTATCAGGCAGCTGAGCAGGCGCTGATCCCGCACCTCAGCAGGCACTGATCACGTGCCTGTCATGCAGTGATCAGGTGACTGAGAGGCGCTGATCATGTGACTGCTCATGTGCTGATCAGGTAGCTCCTGCACGGATCATGTGCCTCAGCAGGCAAGAATCAAGCAGCTGAGCAGGCATGAATCCTGCGGCCCAGCTGGCGATTATCAGGCAGCTGAGCAGGCATGAATCCTGCGGCCCAGCTGGCGATTATCAGGCAGCTGAGCAGGCATGAATCCTGCGGCCCAGCTGGCGATTATCAGGCAGCTGAGCAGGCATGAATCCTGCGGCCCAGCTGGCGATTATCAGGCAGCTGAGCAGGCATGAATCCTGCGGCCCAGCTGGCGATTATCAGGCAGCTGAGCAGGCATGAATCCCGCGGCCCAGCTGGCGATTATCAGGCAGCTGAGCAGGCATGAATCCCGCGGCCCAGCTGGCGATTATCAGGCAGCTGAGCAGGCATGAATCCTGCGGCCCAGCTGGCGATTATCAGGCAGCTGAGCAGGCATGAATCCTGCGGCCCAGCTGGCGATTATCAGGCAGCTGAGCAGGCATGAATCCTGCGGCCCAGCTGGCGATTATCAGGCAGCTGAGCAGGCATGAATCCTGCGGCCCAGCTGGCGATTATCAGGCAGCTGAGCAGGCATGAATCCCGCGGCCCAGCTGGCGATTATCAGGCAGCTGAGCAGGCATGATCCCGCACCTCAGCAGGCACTGATCACGTGCCTGCATGCAGTGATCAGGTGACTGAGAGGCACTGATCATGTGACTGCTCATGTGCTGATCAGGTAGCTCCTGCACGGATCATGTGCCCCAGCAGGCAAGAATCAGGCAGCTGAGCAGGCATGAATCCTGCGGCCCAGCTGGCGATTATCAGGCAGCTGAGCAGGCATGAATCCTGCGGCCCAGCTGGCGATTATCAGGCAGCTGAGCAGGCATGAATCCTGCGGCCCAGCTGGCGATTATCAGGCAGCTGAGCAGGCATGAATCCTGCGGCCCAGCTGGCGATTATCAGGCAGCTGAGCAGGCATGAATCCTGCGGCCCAGCTGGCGATTATCAGGCAGCTGAGCAGGCATGAATCCCGCGGCCCAGCTGGCGATTATCAGGCAGCTGAGCAGGCATGAATCCTGCGGCCCAGCTGGCGATTATCAGGCAGCTGAGCAGGCATGAATCCTGCGGCCCAGCTGGCGATTATCAGGCAGCTGAGCAGGCATGAATCCTGCGGCCCAGCTGGCGATTATCAGGCAGCTGAGCAGGCATGAATCCTGCGGCCCAGCTGGCGATTATCAGGCAGCTGAGCAGGCATGAATCCTGCGGCCCAGCTGGCGATTATCAGGCAGCTGAGCAGGCATGAATCCTGCGGCCCAGCTGGCGGTTATCAGGCAGCTGAGCAGGCATGAATCCTGCGGCCCAGCTGGCGATTATCAGGCAGCTGAGCAGGCATGAATCCTGCGGCCCAGCTGGCGATTATCAGGCAGCTGAGCAGGCGCTGATCCCGCACCTCAGCAGGCACTGATCACGTGCCTGTCATGCAGTGATCAGGTGACTGAGAGGCGCTGATCATGTGACTGCTCATGTGCTGATCAGGTAGCTCTCCTGCACGGATCATGTGCCCCAGCAGGCAAGAATCAAGCAGCTGAGCAGGCATGAATCCTGCGGCCCAGCTGGCGATTATCAGGCAGCTGAGCAGGCATGAATCCTGCGGCCCAGCTGGCGATTATCAGGCAGCTGAGCAGGCATGAATCCCGCGGCCCAGCTGGCGATTATCAGGCAGCTGAGCAGGCATGAATCCTGCGGCCCAGCTGGCGATTATCAGGCAGCTGAGCAGGCATGAATCCTGCGGCCCAGCTGGCGATTATCAGGCAGCTGAGCAGGCATGAATCCTGCGGCCCAGCTGGCGATTATCAGGCAGCTGAGCAGGCATGAATCCTGCGGCCCAGCTGGCGATTATCAGGCAGCTGAGCAGGCATGAATCCCGCGGCCCAGCTGGCGATTATCAGGCAGCTGAGCAGGCATGAATCCCGCGGCCCAGCTGGCGATTATCAGGCAGCTGAGCAGGCATGAATCCTGCGGCCCAGCTGGCGATTATCAGGCAGCTGAGCAGGCATGAATCCCGCGGCCCAGCTGGCGATTATCAGGCAGCTGAGCAGGCATGAATCCCGCGGCCCAGCTGGCGATTATCAGGCAGCTGAGCAGGCATGAATCCTGCGGCCCAGCTGGCGATTATCAGGCAGCTGAGCAGGCATGAATCCTGCGGCCCAGCTGGCGATTATCAGGCAGCTGAGCAGGCATGAATCCTGCGGCCCAGCTGGCGGTTATCAGGCAGCTGAGCAGGCATGAATCCTGCGGCCCAGCTGGCGGTTATCAGGCAGCTGAGCAGGCATGAATCCCGCGGCCCAGCTGGCGATTATCAGGCAGCTGAGCAGGCATGAATCCTGCGGCCCAGCTGGCGATTATCAGGCAGCTGAGCAGGCGCTGATCCCGCACCTCAGCAGGCACTGATCACGTGCCTGTCATGCAGTGATCAGGTGACTGAGAGGCGCTGATCATGTGACTGCTCATGTGCTGATCAGGTAGCTCTCCTGCACGGATCATGTGCCTCAGCAGGCAAGAATCAAGCAGCTGAGCAGGCATGAATCCTGCGGCCCAGCTGGCGATTATCAGGCAGCTGAGCAGGCATGAATCCTGCGGCCCAGCTGGCGATTATCAGGCAGCTGAGCAGGCATGAATCCTGCGGCCCAGCTGGCGATTATCAGGCAGCTGAGCAGGCATGAATCCCGCGGCCCAGCTGGCGATTATCAGGCAGCTGAGCAGGCATGAATCCTGCGGCCCAGCTGGCGATTATCAGGCAGCTGAGCAGGCATGAATCCCGCGGCCCAGCTGGCGATTATCAGGCAGCTGAGCAGGCATGAATCCTGCGGCCCAGCTGGCGATTATCAGGCAGCTGAGCAGGCATGAATCCTGCGGCCCAGCTGGCGATTATCAGGCAGCTGAGCAGGCATGAATCCTGCGGCCCAGCTGGCGATTATCAGGCAGCTGAGCAGGCATGATCCCGCACCTCAGCAGGCACTGATCACGTGCCTGTCATGCAGATCAGGTGCTGAGAGGCATGATCATGTGCTGCTCATGCGATTATCAGGCAGCTGTGCAGGCATGAATCCTGCGGCCCAGCAGGAGATTATCAAGCAGCTGAGCAGGCATGAATCCTGCGGCCCAGCTGGCGATTATCAGGCAGCTGAGCAGGCATGAATCCTGCGGCCCAGCTGGCGATTATCAGGCAGCTGAGCAGGCATGAATCCTGCGGCCCAGCTGGCGATTATCAGGCAGCTGAGCAGGCATGAATCCTGCGGCCCAGCTGGCGATTATCAGGCAGCTGAGCAGGCATGAATCCTGCGGCCCAGCTGGCGATTATCAGGCAGCTGAGCAGGCATGAATCCCGCGGCCCAGCTGGCGATTATCAGGCAGCTGAGCAGGCATGAATCCCGCGGCCCAGCTGGCGATTATCAGGCAGCTGAGCAGGCATGAATCCTGCGGCCCAGCTGGCGATTATCAGGCAGCTGAGCAGGCATGAATCCTGCGGCCCAGCTGGCGATTATCAGGCAGCTGAGCAGGCATGAATCCTGCGGCCCAGCTGGCGATTATCAGGCAGCTGAGCAGGCATGAATCCTGCGGCCCAGCTGGCGATTATCAGGCAGCTGAGCAGGCATGAATCCCGCGGCCCAGCTGGCGATTATCAGGCAGCTGAGCAGGCATGAATCCTGCGGCCCAGCTGGCGATTATCAGGCAGCTGAGCAGGCATGAATCCTGCGGCCCAGCTGGCGATTATCAGGCAGCTGAGCAGGCATGAATCCTGCGGCCCAGCTGGCGATTATCAGGCAGCTGAGCAGGCATGAATCCCGCGGCCCAGCTGGCGATTATCAGGCAGCTGAGCAGGCATGAATCCTGCGTCTCAGCTGGCGATTATCAGGCAGCTGAGCAGGCATGAATCCTGCGGCCCAGCTGGCGATTATCAGGCAGCTGAGCAGGCAGGTGTCGCGCGGCTCAGCTGGCGAGGATCAGGCAGATGAGCAGGCATGAATCCTGCGGCCCAGCTGACGATTATCAGGCAGCTGAGCAGGCATGAATCCTGCGGCCCAGCTGGCGATTATCAGGCAGCTGAGCAGGCATGAATCCTGCGGCCCAGCTGGCGATTATCAGGCAGCTGAGCAGGCATGAATCCTGCGGCCCAGCTGGCGATTATCAGGCAGCTGAGCAGGCATGAATCCTGCGGCCCAGCTGGCGATTATCAGGCAGCTGAGCAGGCATGAATCCTGCGGCCCAGCTGGCGATTATCAGGCAGCTGAGCAGGCATGAATCCTGCGGCCCAGCTGGCGATTATCAGGCAGCTGAGCAGGCATGAATCCTGCGGCCCAGCTGGCGGTTATCAGGCAGCTGAGCAGGCATGAATCCTGCGGCCCAGCTGGCGTTTATCAGGCAGCTGAGCAGGCATGAATCCTGCGGCCCAGCTGGCGATTATCAGGCAGCTGAGCAGGCATGAATCCCGCGGCCCAGCTGGCGATTATCAGGCAGCTGAGCAGGCATGAATCCTGCGGCCCAGCTGGCGATTATCAGGCAGCTGAGCAGGCATGAATCCTGCGGCCCAGCTGGCGATTATCAGGCAGCTGAGCAGGCATGAATCCTGCGGCCCAGCTGGCGATTATCAGGCAGCTGAGCAGGCATGAATCCTGCGGCCCAGCTGGCGATTATCAGGCAGCTGAGCAGGCATGAATCCTGCGGCCCAGCTGGCGATTATCAGGCAGCTGAGCAGGCATGAATCCTGCGGCCCAGCTGGCGATTATCAGGCAGCTGAGCAGGCATGAATCCTGCGGCCCAGCTGGCGATTATCAGGCAGCTGAGCAGGCGCTGATCCGCACCTCAGCAGGCACTGATCACGTGCCTGTCATGCAGTGATCAGGTGACTGAGAGGCGCTGATCATGTGACTGCCTGTGCTGATCAGGCAGCTCTCCTGCACGGATCATGTGGCCCAGCTGGCAAGAATCAGGCAGCTGAGCAGGCATGAATCCTGCGGCCCAGCTGGCGATTATCAGGCAGCTGAGCAGGCATGAATCCTGCGGCCCAGCTGGCGATTATCAGGCAGCTGAGCAGGCATGAATCCTGCGGCCCAGCTGGCGATTATCAGGCAGCTGAGCAGGCATGAATCCTGCGGCCCAGCTGGCGGTTATCAGGCAGCTGAGCAGGCATGAATCCTGCGGCCCAGCTGGCGATTATCAGGCAGCTGAGCAGGCATGAATCCCGCGGCCCAGCTGGCGGTTATCAGGCAGCTGAGCAGGCATGAATCCCGCGGCCCAGCTGGCGATTATCAGGCAGCTGAGCAGGCATGAATCCCGCGGCCCAGCTGGCGATTATCAGGCAGCTGAGCAGGCATGAATCCTGCGGCCCAGCTGGCGATTATCAGGCAGCTGAGCAGGCATGAATCCTGCGGCCCAGCTGGCGATTATCAGGCAGCTGAGCAGGCATGAATCCTGCGGCCCAGCTGGCGATTATCAGGCAGCTGAGCAGGCATGAATCCTGCGGCCCAGCTGGCGATTATCAGGCAGCTGAGCAGGCATGAATCCTGCGGCCCAGCTGGCGATTATCAGGCAGCTGAGCAGGCATGAATCCTGCGGCCCAGCTGGCGATTATCAGGCAGCTGAGCAGGCGCTGATCCCGCACCTCAGCAGGCACTGATCACGTGCCTGTCATGCAGTGATCAGGTGACTGAGAGGCGCTGATCATGTGACTGCTCATGTGCTGATCAGGTAGCTCTCCTGCACGGATCATGTGCCTCAGCAGGCAAGAATCAAGCAGCTGAGCAGGCATGAATCCTGCGGCCCAGCTGGCGATTATCAGGCAGCTGAGCAGGCATGAATCCTGCGGCCCAGCTGGCGATTATCAGGCAGCTGAGCAGGCATGAATCCTGCGGCCCAGCTGGCGATTATCAGGCAGCTGAGCAGGCATGAATCCTGCGGCCCAGCTGGCGATTATCAGGCAGCTGAGCAGGCATGAATCCTGCGGCCCAGCTGGCGATTATCAGGCAGCTGAGCAGGCATGAATCCTGCGGCCCAGCTGGCGATTATCAGGCAGCTGAGCAGGCATGAATCCTGCGGCCCAGCTGGCGATTATCAGGCAGCTGAGCAGGCATGAATCCTGCGGCCCAGCTGGCGATTATCAGGCAGCTGAGCAGGCATGAATCCTGCGGCCCAGCTGGCGATTATCAGGCAGCTGAGCAGGCATGAATCCTGCGGCCCAGCTGGCGATTATCAGGCAGCTGAGCAGGCATGAATCCTGCGGCCCAGCTGGCGATTATCAGGCAGCTGAGCAGGCATGAATCCTGCGGCCCAGCTGGCGATTATCAGGCAGCTGAGCAGGCATGAATCCTGCGGCCCAGCTGGCGATTATCAGGCAGCTGAGCAGGCATGAATCCTGCGGCCCAGCTGGCTTATCAGGCAGCTGAGCAGGCATGAATCCTGCGGCCCAGCTGGCGATTATCAGGCAGCTGAGCAGGCATGAATCCTGCGGCCCAGCTGGCGATTATCAGGCAGCTGAGCAGGCATGAATCCTGCGGCCCAGCTGGCTTATCAGGCAGCTGAGCAGGCATGAATCCTGCGGCCCAGCTGGCGATTATCAGGCAGCTGAGCAGGCATGAATCCTGCGGCCCAGCTGGCGATTATCAGGCAGCTGAGCAGGCATGAATCCTGCGGCCCAGCTGGCGATTATCAGGCAGCTGAGCAGGCGCTGATCCCGAGCAGGCACTGATCACGTGCCTGTCATGCAGTGATCAGGTGACTGAGAGGCGCTGATCATGTGACTGCTCATGTGCTGATCAGGTAGCTCTCCTGCACGGATCATGTGCCCAGCAGGCAAGAATCAGGCAGCTGAGCAGGCATGAATCCTGCGGCCCAGCTGGCGATTATCAGGCAGCTGAGCAGGCATGAATCCTGCGGCCCAGCTGGCGATTATCAGGCAGCTGAGCAGGCATGAATCCTGCGGCCCAGCTGGCGATTATCAGGCAGCTGAGCAGGCATGAATCCTGCGGCCCAGCTGGCGATTATCAGGCAGCTGAGCAGGCATGAATCCTGCGGCCCAGCTGGCGATTATCAGGCAGCTGAGCAGGCATGAATCCTGCGGCCCAGCTGGCGATTATCAGGCAGCTGAGCAGGCATGAATCCTGCGGCCCAGCTGGCGATTATCAGGCAGCTGAGCAGGCATGAATCCTGCGGCCCAGCTGGCGATTATCAGGCAGCTGAGCAGGCATGAATCCTGCGGCCCAGCTGGCGATTATCAGGCAGCTGAGCAGGCATGAATCCTGCGGCCCAGCTGGCGATTATCAGGCAGCTGAGCAGGCATGAATCCTGCGGCCCAGCTGGCGTTATCAGGCAGCTGAGCAGGCATGAATCCTGCGGCCCAGCTGGCGATTATCAGGCAGCTGAGCAGGCGCTGATCCCGCACCTCAGCAGGCACTGATCAGTGCCTGTCATGCAGTGATCAGGTGACTGAGAGGCGCTGATCATGTGACTGCTCATGTGCTGATCAAGCCTCCTGCACGGATCATGTGCCTCAGCAGGCAGAATCCTGCGGCCCAGCTGGCGATTATCAGGCAGCTGAGCAGGCATGAATCCTGCGGCCCAGCTGGCGATTATCAGGCAGCTGAGCAGGCATGAATCCTGCGGCCCAGCTGGCGATTATCAGGCAGCTGAGCAGGCATGAATCCTGCGGCCCAGCTGGCGATTATCAGGCAGCTGAGCAGGCATGAATCCTGCGGCCCAGCTGGCGATTATCAGGCAGCTGAGCAGGCATGAATCCTGCGGCCCAGCTGGCGATTATCAGGCAGCTGAGCAGGCATGAATCCTGCGGCCCAGCTGGCGATTATCAGGCAGCTGAGCAGGCATGAATCCTGCGGCCCAGCTGGCGATTATCAGGCAGCTGAGCAGGCATGAATCCTGCGGCCCAGCTGGCGATTATCAGGCAGCTGAGCAGGCATGAATCCTGCGGCCCAGCTGGCGATTATCAGGCAGCTGAGCAGGCATGAATCCTGCGGCCCAGCTGGCGATTATCAGGCAGCTGAGCAGGCATGAATCCTGCGGCCCAGCTGGCGATTATCAGGCAGCTGAGCAGGCATGAATCCTGCGGCCCAGCTGGCGATTATCAGGCAGCTGAGCAGGCATGAATCCTGCGGCCCAGCTGGCTTATCAGGCAGCTGAGCAGGCATGAATCCTGCGGCCCAGCTGGCGATTATCAGGCAGCTGAGCAGGCATGAATCCTGCGGCCCAGCTGGCGATTATCAGGCAGCTGAGCAGGCATGAACTGCGGCCCAGCTGGCGATTATCAGGCAGCTGAGCAGGCATGAATCCTGCGGCCCAGCTGGCGATTATCAGGCAGCTGAGCAGGCATGAATCCTGCGGCCCAGCTGGCGATTATCAGGCAGCTGAGCAGGCATGAATCCTGCGGCCCAGCTGGCGATTATCAGGCAGCTGAGCAGGCATGAATCCTGCGGCCCAGCTGGCGATTATCAGGCAGCTGAGCAGGCATGAATCCTGCGGCCCAGCTGGCGATTATCAGGCAGCTGAGCAGGCATGAATCCTGCGGCCCAGCTGGCGATTATCAGGCAGCTGAGCAGGCATGAATCCTGCGGCCCAGCTGGCGATTATCAGGCAGCTGAGCAGGCATGAATCCTGCGGCCCAGCTGGCGATTATCAGGCAGCTGAGCAGGCATGAATCCTGCGGCCCAGCTGGCGATTATCAGGCAGCTGAGCAGGCATGAATCCTGCGGCCCAGCTGGCGATTATCAGGCAGCTGAGCAGGCATGAATCCTGCGGCCCAGCTGGCGATTATCAGGCAGCTGAGCAGGCATGAATCCTGCGGCCCAGCTGGCGATTATCAGGCAGCTGAGCAGGCATGAATCCTGCGGCCCAGCTGGCGATTATCAGGCAGCTGAGCAGGCATGAATCCTGCGGCCCAGCTGGCGATTATCAGGCAGCTGAGCAGGCATGAATCCTGCGGCCCAGCTGGCGATTATCAGGCAGCTGAGCAGGCATGAATCCTGCGGCCCAGCTGGCGATTATCAGGCAGCTGAGCAGGCATGAATCCTGCGGCCCAGCTGGCGGTTATCAGGCAGCTGAGCAGGCATGAATCCTGCGGCCCAGCTGGCGATTATCAGGCAGCTGAGCAGGCATGAATCCTGCGGCCCAGCTGGCGATTATCAGGCAGCTGAGCAGGCATGAATCCTGCGGCCCAGCTGGCGATTATCAGGCAGCTGAGCAGGCGCTGATCCCGCACCAGCAGGCACTGATCACGTGCCTGTCATGCAGTGATCAGGTGACTGAGAGGCGCTGATCATGTGACTGCTCATGTGCTGATCAGGTAGCTCTCCTGCACGGATCATGTGCCTCAGCAGGCAAGAATCAAGCAGCTGAGCAGGCATGAATCCTGCGGCCCAGCTGGCGATTATCAGGCAGCTGAGCAGGCATGAATCCTGCGGCCCAGCTGGCGATTATCAGGCAGCTGAGCAGGCATGAATCCTGCGGCCCAGCTGGCGATTATCAGGCAGCTGAGCAGGCATGAATCCTGCGGCCCAGCTGGCGATTATCAGGCAGCTGAGCAGGCATGAATCCTGCGGCCCAGCTGGCGATTATCAGGCAGCTGAGCAGGCATGAATCCTGCGGCCCAGCTGGCGATTATCAGGCAGCTGAGCAGGCATGAATCCTGCGGCCCAGCTGGCGATTATCAGGCAGCTGAGCAGGCATGAATCCTGCGGCCCAGCTGGCGATTATCAGGCAGCTGAGCAGGCATGAATCCTGCGGCCCAGCTGGCGATTATCAGGCAGCTGAGCAGGCATGAATCCTGCGGCCCAGCTGGCGGTTATCAGGCAGCTGAGCAGGCATGAATCCTGCGGCCCAGCTGGCGATTATCAGGCAGCTGAGCAGGCATGAATCCTGCGGCCCAGCTGGCGATTATCAGGCAGCTGAGCAGGCGCTGATCCCGCACCTCAGCAGGCACTGATCACGTGCCTGTCATGCAGTGATCAGGTGACTGAGAGGCGCTGATCATGTGACTGCTCATGTGCTGATCAGGTAGCTCTCCTGCACGGATCATGTGCCTCAGCAGGCAAGAATCAAGCAGCTGAGCAGGCATGAATCCTGCGGCCCAGCTGGCGATTATCAGGCAGCTGAGCAGGCATGAATCCTGCGGCCCAGCTGGCGATTATCAGGCAGCTGAGCAGGCATGAATCCTGCGGCCCAGCTGGCGATTATCAGGCAGCTGAGCAGGCATGAATCCTGCGGCCCAGCTGGCGATTATCAGGCAGCTGAGCAGGCATGAATCCTGCGGCCCAGCTGGCGATTATCAGGCAGCTGAGCAGGCGCTGATCCTGCACCTCAGCAGGCACTGATCACGTGCCTGCATGCAGTGATCAGGTGACTGAGAGGCGCTGATCATGTGACTGCTCATGTGCTGATCAGGAGCTCCTGCACGGATCATGTGCCTCAGCAGGCAAGAATCAGGCAGCTGAGCAGGCATGAATCCTGCGGCCCAGCTGGCGATTATCAGGCAGCTGAGCAGGCATGAATCCTGCGGCCCAGCTGGCGATTATCAGGCAGCTGAGCAGGCATGAATCCTGCGGCCCAGCTGGCGATTATCAGGCAGCTGAGCAGGCATGAATCCTGCGGCCCAGCTGGCGATTATCAGGCAGCTGAGCAGGCATGAATCCTGCGGCCCAGCTGGCGATTATCAGGCAGCTGAGCAGGCATGAATCCTGCGGCCCAGCTGGCGATTATCAGGCAGCTGAGCAGGCATGAATCCTGCGGCCCAGCTGGCGATTATCAGGCAGCTGAGCAGGCATGAATCCTGCGGCCCAGCTGGCGATTATCAGGCAGCTGAGCAGGCATGAATCCTGCGGCCCAGCTGGCGATTATCAGGCAGCTGAGCAGGCATGAATCCTGCGGCCCAGCTGGCGATTATCAGGCAGCTGAGCAGGCATGAATCCTGCGGCCCAGCTGGCGATTATCAGGCAGCTGAGCAGGCATGAATCCTGCGGCCCAGCTGGCGATTATCAGGCAGCTGAGCAGGCATGAATCCTGCGGCCCAGCTGGCGATTATCAGGCAGCTGAGCAGGCATGATCCCGCACCCAGCAGGCACTGATCACGTGCCTGTCATGCAGTGATCAGGTGACTGAGAGGCCTGATCATGTGACTGCTCATGTGCTGATCAGGCAGCTGAGCAGGCACGGATCATGTGCCCAGCAGGCAAGAATCAGGCAGCTGAGCAGGCATGAATCCTGCGGCCCAGCTGGCGATTATCAGGCAGCTGAGCAGGCATGAATCCTGCGGCCCAGCTGGCGATTATCAGGCAGCTGAGCAGGCATGAATCCTGCGGCCCAGCTGGCGATTATCAGGCAGCTGAGCAGGCATGAATCCTGCGGCCCAGCTGGCGATTATCAGGCAGCTGAGCAGGCATGAATCCTGCGGCCCAGCTGGCGATTATCAGGCAGCTGAGCAGGCATGAATCCTGCGGCCCAGCTGGCGATTATCAGGCAGCTGAGCAGGCATGAATCCTGCGGCCCAGCTGGCGATTATCAGGCAGCTGAGCAGGCATGAATCCTGCGGCCCAGCTGGCGATTATCAGGCAGCTGAGCAGGCATGAATCCTGCGGCCCAGCTGGCGATTATCAGGCAGCTGAGCAGGCATGAATCCTGCGGCCCAGCTGGCGATTATCAGGCAGCTGAGCAGGCATGAATCCTGCGGCCCAGCTGGCGATTATCAGGCAGCTGAGCAGGCATGAATCCTGCGGCCCAGCTGGCGATTATCAGGCAGCTGAGCAGGCATGAATCCTGCGGCCCAGCTGGCGATTATCAGGCAGCTGAGCAGGCATGAATCCTGCGGCCCAGCTGGCGATTATCAGGCAGCTGAGCAGGCATGAATCCTGCGGCCCAGCTGGCGATTATCAGGCAGCTGAGCAGGCATGAATCCTGCGGCCCAGCTGGCGATTATCAGGCAGCTGAGCAGGCGCTGATCCCGCACCTCAGCAGGCACTGATCATGCCTGTCATGCAGTGATCAGGTGACTGAGAGGCGCTGATCATGTGACTGCTCATGTGCTGATCAGGTAGCTCTCCTGCACGGATCATGTGCCCAGCAGGCAAGAATCAAGCAGCTGAGCAGGCATGAATCCTGCGGCCCAGCTGGCGATTATCAGGCAGCTGAGCAGGCATGAATCCTGCGGCCCAGCTGGCGATTATCAGGCAGCTGAGCAGGCATGAATCCTGCGGCCCAGCTGGCGATTATCAGGCAGCTGAGCAGGCATGAATCCTGCAGGCACCAGCCTGGCGATTGATCAGGCGCTGAGCTGAGCAGGCATCAGGAGCTCTCCTGATCGGCCCAGCTGGCGATTATCAGGCAGCTGAGCAGGCATGAATCCTGCGGCCCAGCTGGCGATTATCAGGCAGCTGAGCAGGCATGAATCCTGCGGCCCAGCTGGCGATTATCAGGCAGCTGAGCAGGCATGAATCCTGCGGCCCAGCTGGCGATTATCAGGCAGCTGAGCAGGCATGAATCCTGCGGCCCAGCTGGCGATTATCAGGCAGCTGAGCAGGCATGAATCCTGCGGCCCAGCTGGCGATTATCAGGCAGCTGAGCAGGCATGAATCCTGCGGCCCAGCTGGCGATTATCAGGCAGCTGAGCAGGCGCTGATCCCGCACCTCAGCAGGCACTGATCACGTGCCTGTCATGCAGTGATCAGGTGACTGAGAGGCGCTGATCATGTGACTGCTCATGTGCTGATCAGGTAGCTCTCCTGCACGGATCATGTGCCTCAGCAGGCAAGAATCAAGCAGCTGAGCAGGCATGAATCCTGCGGCCCAGCTGGCGATTATCAGGCAGCTGAGCAGGCATGAATCCTGCGGCCCAGCTGGCGATTATCAGGCAGCTGAGCAGGCATGAATCCTGCGGCCCAGCTGGCGATTATCAGGCAGCTGAGCAGGCATGAATCCTGCGGCCCAGCTGGCGATTATCAGGCAGCTGAGCAGGCATGAATCCTGCGGCCCAGCTGGCGATTATCAGGCAGCTGAGCAGGCATGAATCCTGCGGCCCAGCTGGCGATTATCAGGCAGCTGAGCAGGCATGAATCCTGCGGCCCAGCTGGCGATTATCAGGCAGCTGAGCAGGCATGAATCCTGCGGCCCAGCTGGCGATTATCAGGCAGCTGAGCAGGCATGAATCCTGCGGCCCAGCTGGCGATTATCAGGCAGCTGAGCAGGCATGAATCCTGCGGCCCAGCTGGCGATTATCAGGCAGCGCATGAATCCTGCGGCCCAGCTGGCGATTATCAGGCAGCTGAGCAGGCATGAATCCTGCGGCCCAGCTGGCGATTATCAGGCAGCTGAGCAGGCATGAATCCTGCGGCCCAGCTGGCGATTATCAGGCAGCTGAGCAGGCATGAATCCTGCGGCCCAGCTGGCGATTATCAGGCAGCTGAGCAGGCATGAATCCTGCGGCCCAGCTGGCGATTATCAGGCAGCTGAGCAGGCATGAATCCTGCGGCCCAGCTGGCGGTTATCAGGCAGCTGAGCAGGCATGAATCCTGCGGCCCAGCTGGCGATTATCAGGCAGCTGAGCAGGCATGAATCCTGCGGCCCAGCTGGCGATTATCAGGCAGCTGAGCAGGCATGAATCCTGCGGCCCAGCTGGCGATTATCAGGCAGCTGAGCAGGCGCTGATCCCGCACTCAGCAGGCACTGATCACGTGCCTGTCATGCAGTGATCAGGTGACTGAGAGGCGCTGATCATGTGACTGCTCATGTGCTGATCAGGTAGCTCTCCTGCACGGATCATGTGCCTCAGCAGGCAAGAATCAAGCAGCTGAGCAGGCATGAATCCTGCGGCCCAGCTGGCGATTATCAGGCAGCTGAGCAGGCATGAATCCTGCGGCCCAGCTGGCGATTATCAGGCAGCTGAGCAGGCATGAATCCTGCGGCCCAGCTGGCGATTATCAGGCAGCTGAGCAGGCATGAATCCTGCGGCCCAGCTGGCGATTATCAGGCAGCTGAGCAGGCATGAATCCTGCGGCCCAGCTGGCGATTATCAGGCAGCTGAGCAGGCATGAATCCTGCGGCCCAGCTGGCCGATCAGCTGCAGCTGAGCAGGCATGAATCGCTGCATGACTGCTCGGCTTATCAGGCAGCTGAGCAGGCATGAATCCTGCGGCCCAGCTGGCGATTATCAGGCAGCTGAGCAGGCATGAATCCTGCGGCCCAGCTGGCGATTATCAGGCAGCTGAGCAGGCATGAATCCTGCGGCCCAGCTGGCGATTATCAGGCAGCTGAGCAGGCATGAATCCTGCGGCCCAGCTGGCGATTATCAGGCAGCTGAGCAGGCATGAATCCTGCGGCCCAGCTGGCGATTATCAGGCAGCTGAGCAGGCATGAATCCTGCGGCCCAGCTGGCGATTATCAGGCAGCTGAGCAGGCATGAATCCTGCGGCCCAGCTGGCGATTATCAGGCAGCTGAGCAGGCATGAATCCTGCGGCCCAGCTGGCGATTATCAGGCAGCTGAGCAGGCATGAATCCTGCGGCCCAGCTGGCGATTATCAGGCAGCTGAGCAGGCATGAATCCTGCGGCCCAGCTGGCGGTTATCAGGCAGCTGAGCAGGCATGAATCCTGCGGCCCAGCTGGCGATTATCAGGCAGCTGAGCAGGCATGAATCCTGCGGCCCAGCTGGCGATTATCAGGCAGCTGAGCAGGCATGAATCCTGCGGCCCAGCTGGCGATTATCAGGCAGCTGAGCAGGCATGAATCCTGCGGCCCAGCTGGCGATTATCAGGCAGCTGAGCAGGCATGAATCCTGCGGCCCAGCTGGCGATTATCAGGCAGCTGAGCAGGCATGAATCCTGCGGCCCAGCTGGCGATTATCAGGCAGCTGAGCAGGCATGAATCCTGCGGCCCAGCTGGCGATTATCAGGCAGCTGAGCAGGCATGAATCCTGCGGCCCAGCTGGCGATTATCAGGCAGCTGAGCAGGCATGAATCCTGCGGCCCAGCTGGCGATTATCAGGCAGCTGAGCAGGCATGAATCCTGCGGCCCAGCTGGCGATTATCAGGCAGCTGAGCAGGCATGAATCCTGCGGCCCAGCTGGCGATTATCAGGCAGCTGAGCAGGCATGAATCCTGCGGCCCAGCTGGCGATTATCAGGCAGCTGAGCAGGCATGATCCCGGCCCAGCAGGCACTGATCACGTGCCTGTCATGCAGTGATCAGGTGACTGAGAGGCGCTGATCATGTGACTGCTCATGTGCTGATCAGGTAGCTCTCCTGCACGGATCATGTGCCCAGCAGGCAATCAGGCAGCTGAGCAGGCATGAATCCTGCGGCCCAGCTGGCGATTATCAGGCAGCTGAGCAGGCATGAATCCTGCGGCCCAGCTGGCGATTATCAGGCAGCTGAGCAGGCATGAATCCTGCGGCCCAGCTGGCGATTATCAGGCAGCTGAGCAGGCGCTGATCCCGCACCTCAGCAGGCACTGATCACGTGCCTGTCATGCAGTGATCAGGTGACTGAGAGGCGCTGATCATGTGACTGCTCATGTGCTGATCAGGTAGCTCTCCTGCACGGATCATGTGCCTCAGCAGGCAAGAATCAAGCAGCTGAGCAGGCATGAATCCTGCGGCCCAGCTGGCGATTATCAGGCAGCTGAGCAGGCATGAATCCTGCGGCCCAGCTGGCGATTATCAGGCAGCTGAGCAGGCATGAATCCTGCGGCCCAGCTGGCGATTATCAGGCAGCTGAGCAGGCATGAATCCTGCGGCCCAGCTGGCGATTATCAGGCAGCTGAGCAGGCATGAATCCTGCGGCCCAGCTGGCGATTATCAGGCAGCTGAGCAGGCATGAATCCTGCGGCCCAGCTGGCGATTATCAGGCAGCTGAGCAGGCGCTGATCCCGCACCTCAGCAGGCACTGATCACGTGCCTGTCATGCAGTGATCAGGTGACTGAGAGGCGCTGATCATGTGACTGCTCATGTGCTGATCAGGTAGCTCTCCTGCACGGATCATGTGCCCAGCAGGCAAGAATCAAGCAGCTGAGCAGGCATGAATCCTGCGGCCCAGCTGGCGATTATCAGGCAGCTGAGCAGGCATGAATCCTGCGGCCCAGCTGGCGATTATCAGGCAGCTGAGCAGGCATGAATCCTGCGGCCCAGCTGGCGATTATCAGGCAGCTGAGCAGGCATGAATCCTGCGGCCCAGCTGGCGATTATCAGGCAGCTGAGCAGGCATGAATCCTGCGGCCCAGCTGGCGATTATCAGGCAGCTGAGCAGGCATGAATCCTGCGGCCCAGCTGGCGATTATCAGGCAGCTGAGCAGGCATGAATCCTGCGGCCCAGCTGGCGATTATCAGGCAGCTGAGCAGGCATGAATCCTGCGGCCCAGCTGGCGATTATCAGGCAGCTGAGCAGGCATGAATCCTGCGGCCCAGCTGGCGATTATCAGGCAGCTGAGCAGGCATGAATCCTGCGGCCCAGCTGGCGATTATCAGGCAGCTGAGCAGGCATGAATCCTGCGGCCCAGCTGGCGATTATCAGGCAGCTGAGCAGGCATGAATCCTGCGGCCCAGCTGGCGGTTATCAGGCAGCTGAGCAGGCATGAATCCTGCGGCCCAGCTGGCGATTATCAGGCAGCTGAGCAGGCATGAATCCTGCGGCCCAGCTGGCGATTATCAGGCAGCTGAGCAGGCATGAATCCTGCGGCCCAGCTGGCGGTTATCAGGCAGCTGAGCAGGCATGAATCCTGCGGCCCAGCTGGCGATTATCAGGCAGCTGAGCAGGCATGAATCCTGCGGCCCAGCTGGCGATTATCAGGCAGCTGAGCAGGCGCTGATCCCGCACCTCAGCAGGCACTGATCACGTGCCTGTCATGCAGTGATCAGGTGACTGAGAGGCGCTGATCATGTGACTGCTCATGTGCTGATCAGGTAGCTCTCCTGCACGGATCATGTGCCTCAGCAGGCAAGAATCAAGCAGCTGAGCAGGCATGAATCCTGCGGCCCAGCTGGCGATTATCAGGCAGCTGAGCAGGCATGAATCCTGCGGCCCAGCTGGCGATTATCAGGCAGCTGAGCAGGCATGAATCCTGCGGCCCAGCTGGCGATTATCAGGCAGCTGAGCAGGCATGAATCCTGCGGCCCAGCTGGCGGTTATCAGGCAGCTGAGCAGGCATGAATCCTGCGGCCCAGCTGGCGTTATCAGGCAGCTGAGCAGGCATGAATCCTGCGGCCCAGCTGGCGATTATCAGGCAGCTGAGCAGGCATGAATCCTGCGGCCCAGCTGGCGATTATCAGGCAGCTGAGCAGGCATGAATCCTGCGGCCCAGCTGGCGATTATCAGGCAGCTGAGCAGGCATGAATCCTGCGGCCCAGCTGGCGGTTATCAGGCAGCTGAGCAGGCATGAATCCTGCGGCCCAGCTGGCGATTATCAGGCAGCTGAGCAGGCATGAATCCTGCGGCCCAGCTGGCGATTATCAGGCAGCTGAGCAGGCATGAATCCTGCGGCCCAGCTGGCGATTATCAGGCAGCTGAGCAGGCGCTGATCCCGCACCTCAGCAGGCACTGATCACGTGCCTGTCATGCAGTGATCAGGTGACTGAGAGGCGCTGATCATGTGACTGCTCATGTGCTGATCAGGTAGCTCTCCTGCACGGATCATGTGCCTCAGCAGGCAAGAATCAAGCAGCTGAGCAGGCATGAATCCTGCGGCCCAGCTGGCGATTATCAGGCAGCTGAGCAGGCATGAATCCTGCGGCCCAGCTGGCGATTATCAGGCAGCTGAGCAGGCATGAATCCTGCGGCCCAGCTGGCGATTATCAGGCAGCTGAGCAGGCATGAATCCTGCGGCCCAGCTGGCGATTATCAGGCAGCTGAGCAGGCATGAATCCTGCGGCCCAGCTGGCGATTATCAGGCAGCTGAGCAGGCGCTGATCCCGCACCTCAGCAGGCACTGATCACGTGCCTGTCATGCAGTGATCAGGTGACTGAGAGGCGCTGATCATGTGACTGCTCATGTGCTGATCAGGTAGCTCTCCTGCACGGATCATGTGCCTCAGCAGGCAAGAATCAAGCAGCTGAGCAGGCATGAATCCTGCGGCCCAGCTGGCGATTATCAGGCAGCTGAGCAGGCATGAATCCTGCGGCCCAGCTGGCGATTATCAGGCAGCTGAGCAGGCATGAATCCTGCGGCCCAGCTGGCGATTATCAGGCAGCTGAGCAGGCATGAATCCTGCGGCCCAGCTGGCGATTATCAGGCAGCTGAGCAGGCATGAATCCTGCGGCCCAGCTGGCGTTATCAGGCAGCTGAGCAGGCATGAATCCTGCGGCCCAGCTGGCGATTATCAGGCAGCTGAGCAGGCATGAATCCTGCGGCCCAGCTGGCGATTATCAGGCAGCTGAGCAGGCATGAATCCTGCGGCCCAGCTGGCGATTATCAGGCAGCTGAGCAGGCATGAATCCTGCGGCCCAGCTGGCGATTATCAGGCAGCTGAGCAGGCATGAATCCTGCAGGCAGCTGGCGGTTATTCAGGCAGCTGAGCAGGCATGAATCCTGCGGCCCAGCTGGCGATTATCAGGCAGCTGAGCAGGCATGAATCCTGCGGCCCAGCTGGCGATTATCAGGCAGCTGAGCAGGCATGAATCCTGCGGCCCAGCTGGCGATTATCAGGCAGCTGAGCAGGCATGAATCCTGCGGCCCAGCTGGCGGTTATCAGGCAGCTGAGCAGGCATGAATCCTGCGGCCCAGCTGGCGATTATCAGGCAGCTGAGCAGGCATGAATCCTGCGGCCCAGCTGGCGATTATCAGGCAGCTGAGCAGGCATGAATCCTGCGGCCCAGCTGGCGATTATCAGGCAGCTGAGCAGGCATGAATCCTGCGGCCCAGCTGGCGATTATCAGGCAGCTGAGCAGGCATGAATCCTGCGGCCCAGCTGGCGATTATCAGGCAGCTGAGCAGGCATGAATCCTGCGGCCCAGCTGGCGGTTATCAGGCAGCTGAGCAGGCATGAATCCTGCGGCCCAGCTGGCGATTATCAGGCAGCTGAGCAGGCATGAATCCTGCGGCCCAGCTGGCGATTATCAGGCAGCTGAGCAGGCGCTGATCCCGCACCCAGCAGGCACTGATCACGTGCCTGTCATGCAGTGATCAGGTGACTGAGAGGCGCTGATCATGTGACTGCTCATGTGCTGATCAGGTAGCTCTCCTGCACGGATCATGTGCCTCAGCAGGCAAGAATCAAGCAGCTGAGCAGGCATGAATCCTGCGGCCCAGCTGGCGATTATCAGGCAGCTGAGCAGGCATGAATCCTGCGGCCCAGCTGGCGATTATCAGGCAGCTGAGCAGGCATGAATCCTGCGGCCCAGCTGGCGATTATCAGGCAGCTGAGCAGGCGCTGATCCCGCACCTCAGCAGGCACTGATCACGTGCCTGTCATGCAGTGATCAGGTGACTGAGAGGCGCTGATCATGTGACTGCTCATGTGCTGATCAGGTAGCTCTCCTGCACGGATCATGTGCCTCAGCAGGCAAGAATCAAGCAGCTGAGCAGGCATGAATCCTGCGGCCCAGCTGGCGATTATCAGGCAGCTGAGCAGGCATGAATCCTGCGGCCCAGCTGGCGATTATCAGGCAGCTGAGCAGGCATGAATCCTGCGGCCCAGCTGGCGATTATCAGGCAGCTGAGCAGGCATGAATCCTGCGGCCCAGCTGGCGATTATCAGGCAGCTGAGCAGGCATGAATCCTGCGGCCCAGCTGGCGATTATCAGGCAGCTGAGCAGGCATGAATCCTGCGGCCCAGCTGGCGGTTATCAGGCAGCTGAGCAGGCATGAATCCTGCGGCCCAGCTGGCGGTTATCAGGCAGCTGAGCAGGCATGAATCCTGCGGCCCAGCTGGCGATTATCAGGCAGCTGAGCAGGCATGAATCCTGCGGCCCAGCTGGCGATTATCAGGCAGCTGAGCAGGCATGAATCCTGCGGCCCAGCTGGCGATTATCAGGCAGCTGAGCAGGCATGAATCCTGCGGCCCAGCTGGCGATTATCAGGCAGCTGAGCAGGCATGAATCCTGCGGCCCAGCTGGCGATTATCAGGCAGCTGAGCAGGCATGAATCCTGCCCAGCTGGCGATTATCAGGCAGCTGAGCAGGCATGAATCCTGCGGCCCAGCTGGCGATTATCAGGCAGCTGAGCAGGCGCTGATCCCGCACCTCAGCAGGCACTGATCACGTGCCTGTCATGCAGTGATCAGGTGACTGAGAGGCGCTGATCATGTGACTGCTCATGTGCTGATCAGGAGCTCTCCTGCACGGATCATGTGCCTCAGCAGGAATCAAGCAGCTGAGCAGGCATGAATCCTGCGGCCCAGCTGGCGATTATCAGGCAGCTGAGCAGGCATGAATCCTGCGGCCCAGCTGGCGATTATCAGGCAGCTGAGCAGGCATGAATCCTGCGGCCCAGCTGGCGATTATCAGGCAGCTGAGCAGGCATGAATCCTGCGGCCCAGCTGGCGATTATCAGGCAGCTGAGCAGGCATGAATCCTGCGGCCCAGCTGGCGATTATCAGGCAGCTGAGCAGGCATGAATCCTGCGGCCCAGCTGGCGATTATCAGGCAGCTGAGCAGGCATGAATCCTGCGGCCCAGCTGGCGATTATCAGGCAGCTGAGCAGGCATGAATCCTGCGGCCCAGCTGGCGGTTATCAGGCAGCTGAGCAGGCATGAATCCTGCGGCCCAGCTGGGTTATCAGGCAGCTGAGCAGGCATGAATCCTGCGGCCCAGCTGGCGGTTATCAGGCAGCTGAGCAGGCATGAATCCTGCGGCCCAGCTGGCGGTTATCAGGCAGCTGAGCAGGCATGAATCCTGCGGCCCAGCTGGCGATTATCAGGCAGCTGAGCAGGCATGAATCCTGCGGCCCAGCTGGCGATTATCAGGCAGCTGAGCAGGCGCTGATCCGCACCTCAGCAGGCACTGATCACGTGCCTGTCATGCAGAGATCAGGTGACTGAGAGGCGCTGATCATGTGACTGCTCATGTGCTGATCAGGCAGCTCTCAGGCACGGATCATGTGCCTCAGCAGGCAAGAATCACGCAGCTGAGCAGGCATGAATCCTGCGGCCCAGCTGGCGATTATCAGGCAGCTGAGCAGGCATGAATCCTGCGGCCCAGCTGGCGATTATCAGGCAGCTGAGCAGGCATGAATCCTGCGGCCCAGCTGGCGATTATCAGGCAGCTGAGCAGGCGCTGATCCCGCACCTCAGCAGGCACTGATCACGTGCTGTCATGCAGTGATCAGGTGACTGAGAGGCGCTGATCATGTGACTGCTCATGTGCTGATCAGGCAGCTCTCCTGCACGGATCATGTGCCCAGCTGGCAAGAATCAGGCAGCTGAGCAGGCATGAATCCTGCGGCCCAGCTGGCGATTATCAGGCAGCTGAGCAGGCATGAATCCTGCGGCCCAGCTGGCGATTATCAGGCAGCTGAGCAGGCATGAATCCTGCGGCCCAGCTGGCGATTATCAGGCAGCTGAGCAGGCATGAATCCTGCGGCCCAGCTGGCGATTTATCAGGCAGCTGAGCAGGCGCTGATCCCGCACCTCAGCAGGCACTGATCACGTGCCTGTCATGCAGTGATCAGGTGACTGAGAGGCGCTGATCATGTGACTGCTCATGTGCTGATCAGGTAGCTCTCCTGCACGGATCATGTGCCTCAGCAGGCAAGAATCAAGCAGCTGAGCAGGCATGAATCCTGCGGCCCAGCTGGCGATTATCAGGCAGCTGAGCAGGCATGAATCCTGCGGCCCAGCTGGCGATTATCAGGCAGCTGAGCAGGCATGAATCCTGCGGCCCAGCTGGCGATTATCAGGCAGCTGAGCAGGCGCTGATCCGCACCTCAGCAGGCACTGATCACGTGCCTGTCATGCAGTGATCAGGTGACTGAGAGGCGCTGATCATGTGACTGCTCATGTGCTGATCAGGCAGCTCTCCTGCACGGATCATGTGCCTCAGCTGGCAAGAATCAAGCAGCTGAGCAGGCATGAATCCTGCGGCCCAGCTGGCGATTATCAGGCAGCTGAGCAGGCATGAATCCTGCGGCCCAGCTGGCGATTATCAGGCAGCTGAGCAGGCATGAATCCTGCGGCCCAGCTGGCGTTATCAGGCAGCTGAGCAGGCATGAATCCTGCGGCCCAGCTGGCGATTATCAGGCAGCTGAGCAGGCATGAATCCTGCGGCCCAGCTGGCGATTATCAGGCAGCTGAGCAGGCGCTGATCCCAACCTCAGCAGGCACTGATCACGTGCCTGTCATGCAGTGATCAGGTGACTGAGAGCGCTGATCATGTGACTGCTCATGTGCTGATCAGGTAGCTCTCCTGCACGGATCTGCGTGCCTCAGCAGGCAAGAATCAAGCAGCTGAGCAGGCATGAATCCTGCGGCCCAGCTGGCGATTATCAGGCAGCTGAGCAGGCATGAATCCTGCGGCCCAGCTGGCGATTATCAGGCAGCTGAGCAGGCATGAATCCTGCGGCCCAGCTGGCGATTATCAGGCAGCTGAGCAGGCATGAATCCTGCGGCCCAGCTGGCGATTATCAGGCAGCTGAGCAGGCATGAATCCTGCGGCCCAGCTGGCGATTATCAGGCAGCTGAGCAGGCATGAATCCTGCGGCCCAGCTGGCGATTATCAGGCAGCTGAGCAGGCATGAATCCTGCGGCCCAGCTGGCGGTTATCAGGCAGCTGAGCAGGCATGAATCCTGCGGCCCAGCTGGCGATTATCAGGCAGCTGAGCAGGCATGAATCCTGCGGCCCAGCTGGCGATTATCAGGCAGCTGAGCAGGCATGAATCCTGCGGCCCAGCTGGCGATTATCAGGCAGCTGAGCAGGCATGAATCCTGCGGCCCAGCTGGCGGTTATCAGGCAGCTGAGCAGGCATGAATCCTGCGGCCCAGCTGGCGATTATCAGGCAGCTGAGCAGGCATGAATCCTGCGGCCCAGCTGGCGATTATCAGGCAGCTGAGCAGGCATGAATCCTGCGGCCCAGCTGGCGATTATCAGGCAGCTGAGCAGGCATGAATCCTGCGGCCCAGCTGGCGATTATCAGGCAGCTGAGCAGGCATGAATCCTGCGGCCCAGCTGGCGATTATCAGGCAGCTGAGCAGGCGCTGATCCCGCACCTCAGCAGGCACTGATCACGTGCCTGTCATGCAGTGATCAGGTGACTGAGAGGCGCTGATCATGTGACTGCTCATGTGCTGATCAGGTAGCTCTCCTGCACGGATCATGTGCCCAGCAGGCAAGAATCAAGCAGCTGAGCAGGCATGAATCCTGCGGCCCAGCTGGCGATTATCAGGCAGCTGAGCAGGCATGAATCCTGCGGCCCAGCTGGCGATTATCAGGCAGCTGAGCAGGCATGAATCCTGCGGCCCAGCTGGCGATTATCAGGCAGCTGAGCAGGCGCTGATCCCGCACCTCAGCAGGCACTGATCACGTGCCTGTCATGCAGTGATCAGGTGACTGAGAGGCGCTGATCATGTGACTGCTCATGTGCTGATCAGGCAGCTCTCCTGCACGGATCATGTGCCCCAGCAGGCAGAATCAAGCAGCTGAGCAGGCATGAATCCTGCGGCCCAGCTGGCGATTATCAGGCAGCTGAGCAGGCATGAATCCTGCGGCCCAGCTGGCGTTATCAGGCAGCTGAGCAGGCATGAATCCTGCGGCCCAGCTGGCGATTATCAGGCAGCTGAGCAGGCATGAATCCTGCGGCCCAGCTGGCGATTATCAGGCAGCTGAGCAGGCATGAATCCTGCGGCCCAGCTGGCGATTATCAGGCAGCTGAGCAGGCATGAATCCTGCGGCCCAGCTGGCGATTATCAGGCAGCTGAGCAGGCATGAATCCTGCGGCCCAGCTGGCGATTATCAGGCAGCTGAGCAGGCATGAATCCTGCGGCCCAGCTGGCGATTATCAGGCAGCTGAGCAGGCATGAATCCTGCGGCCCAGCTGGCGATTATCAGGCAGCTGAGCAGGCATGAATCCTGCGGCCCAGCTGGCGATTATCAGGCAGCTGAGCAGGCATGAATCCTGCGGCCCAGCTGGCGGTTATCAGGCAGCTGAGCAGGCATGAATCCTGCGGCCCAGCTGGCGATTATCAGGCAGCTGAGCAGGCATGAATCCTGCGGCCCAGCTGGCGATTATCAGGCAGCTGAGCAGGCGCTGATCCCGCACCTCAGCAGGCACTGATCACGTGCCTGTCATGCAGTGATCAGGTGACTGAGAGGCGCTGATCATGTGACTGCTCATGTGCTGATCAGGTAGCTCTCCTGCACGGATCATGTGCCTCAGCAGGCAAGAATCAAGCAGCTGAGCAGGCATGAATCCTGCGGCCCAGCTGGCGATTATCAGGCAGCTGAGCAGGCATGAATCCTGCGGCCCAGCTGGCGATTATCAGGCAGCTGAGCAGGCATGAATCCTGCGGCCCAGCTGGCGATTATCAGGCAGCTGAGCAGGCGCTGATCCCGCACCTCAGCAGGCACTGATCACGTGCCTGTCATGCAGTGATCAGGTGACTGAGAGGCGCTGATCATGTGACTGCTCATGTGCTGATCAGGTAGCTCTCCTGCACGGATCATGTGCCTCAGCAGGCAAGAATCAAGCAGCTGAGCAGGCATGAATCCTGCGGCCCAGCTGGCGATTATCAGGCAGCTGAGCAGGCATGAATCCTGCGGCCCAGCTGGCGATTATCAGGCAGCTGAGCAGGCATGAATCCTGCGGCCCAGCTGGCGATTATCAGGCAGCTGAGCAGGCATGAATCCTGCGGCCCAGCTGGCGATTATCAGGCAGCTGAGCAGGCATGAATCCTGCGGCCCAGCTGGCGATTATCAGGCAGCTGAGCAGGCATGAATCCTGCGGCCCAGCTGGCGATTATCAGGCAGCTGAGCAGGCATGAATCCTGCGGCCCAGCTGGCGGTTATCAGGCAGCTGAGCAGGCATGAATCCTGCGGCCCAGCTGGCGATTATCAGGCAGCTGAGCAGGCATGAATCCTGCGGCCCAGCTGGCGATTATCAGGCAGCTGAGCAGGCATGAATCCTGCGGCCCAGCTGGCGGTTATCAGGCAGCTGAGCAGGCATGAATCCTGCGGCCCAGCTGGCGATTATCAGGCAGCTGAGCAGGCATGAATCCTGCGGCCCAGCTGGCGATTATCAGGCAGCTGAGCAGGCATGAATCCTGCGGCCCAGCTGGCGATTATCAGGCAGCTGAGCAGGCGCTGATCCCGCACCTCAGCAGGCACTGATCACGTGCCTGTCATGCAGTGATCAGGTGACTGAGAGGCGCTGATCATGTGACTGCTCATGTGCTGATCAGGTAGCTCTCCTGCACGGATCATGTGCCTCAGCAGGCAAGAATCAAGCAGCTGAGCAGGCATGAATCCTGCGGCCCAGCTGGCGATCATCAGGCAGCAGGCATGAATCCTGCGGCCCAGCTGGCGATTATCAGGCAGCTGAGCAGGCATGAATCCTGCGGCCCAGCTGGCGATTATCAGGCAGCTGAGCAGGCATGAATCCTGCGGCCCAGCTGGCGATTATCAGGCAGCTGAGCAGGCATGAATCCTGCGGCCCAGCTGGCGGTTATCAGGCAGCTGAGCAGGCATGAATCCTGCGGCCCAGCTGGCGATTATCAGGCAGCTGAGCAGGCATGAATCCTGCGGCCCAGCTGGCGATTATCAGGCAGCTGAGCAGGCATGAATCCTGCGGCCCAGCTGGCGATTATCAGGCAGCTGAGCAGGCATGAATCCTGCGGCCCAGCTGGCGATTATCAGGCAGCTGAGCAGGCATGAATCCTGCGGCCCAGCTGGCGATTATCAGGCAGCTGAGCAGGCATGAATCCTGCGGCCCAGCTGGCGATTATCAGGCAGCTGAGCAGGCATGAATCCTGCGGCCCAGCTGGCGATTATCAGGCAGCTGAGCAGGCATGAATCCTGCGGCCCAGCTGGCGATTATCAGGCAGCTGAGCAGGCATGAATCCTGCGGCCCAGCTGGCGGTTATCAGGCAGCTGAGCAGGCATGAATCCTGCGGCCCAGCTGGCGGATTATCAGGCAGCTGAGCAGGCATGAATCCTGCGGCCCAGCTGGCGATTATCAGGCAGCTGAGCAGGCATGAATCCTGCGGCCCAGCTGGCGATTATCAGGCAGCTGAGCAGGCGCTGATCCCGCACCTCAGCAGGCACTGATCACGTGCCTGTCATGCAGTGATCAGGTGACTGAGAGGCGCTGATCATGTGACTGCTCATGTGCTGATCAGGCAGCTCTCCTGCACGGATCATGTGCCCAGCTGGCAAGAATCAGGCAGCTGAGCAGGCATGAATCCTGCGGCCCAGCTGGCGATTATCAGGCAGCTGAGCAGGCGCTGATCCCGCACCTCAGCAGGCACTGATCACGTGCCTGTCATGCAGTGATCAGGTGACTGAGAGGCGCTGATCATGTGACTGCTCATGTGCTGATCAGGTAGCTCTCCTGCACGGATCATGGGCCTCAGCAGGCAAGAATCAAGCAGCTGAGCAGGCATGAATCCTGCGGCCCAGCTGGCGATTATCAGGCAGCTGAGCAGGCATGAATCCTGCGGCCCAGCTGGCGATTATCAGGCAGCTGAGCAGGCATGAATCCTGCGGCCCAGCTGGCGATTATCAGGCAGCTGAGCAGGCATGAATCCTGCGGCCCAGCTGGCGATTATCAGGCAGCTGAGCAGGCATGAATCCTGCGGCCCAGCTGGCGATTATCAGGCAGCTGAGCAGGCATGAATCCTGCGGCCCAGCTGGCGATTATCAGGCAGCTGAGCAGGCATGAATCCTGCGGCCCAGCTGGCGATTATCAGGCAGCTGAGCAGGCATGAATCCTGCGGCCCAGCTGGCGATTATCAGGCAGCTGAGCAGGCATGAATCCTGCGGCCCAGCTGGCGATTATCAGGCAGCTGAGCAGGCATGAATCCTGCGGCCCAGCTGGCGGTTATCAGGCAGCTGAGCAGGCATGAATCCTGCGGCACAGCTGGGATTATCAGGCAGCTGAGCAGGCATGAATCCTGCGGCCCAGCTGGCGATTATCAGGCAGCTGAGCAGGCGCTGATCCCGCACTCAGCAGGCACTGATCACGTGCCTGTCATGCAGTGATCAGGTGACTGAGAGGCGCTGATCATGTGACTGCTCATGTGCTGATCAGGTAGCTCTCCTGCACGGATCATGTGCCTCAGCAGGCAAGAATCAAGCAGCTGAGCAGGCATGAATCCTGCGGCCCAGCTGGCGATTATCAGGCAGCTGAGCAGGCATGAATCCTGCGGCCCAGCTGGCGATTATCAGGCAGCTGAGCAGGCATGAATCCTGCGGCCCAGCTGGCGATTATCAGGCAGCTGAGCAGGCGCTGATCCCGCACCTCAGCAGGCACTGATCACGTGCCTGTCATGCAGTGATCAGGTGACTGAGAGGCGCTGATCATGTGACTGCTCATGTGCTGATCAGGTAGCTCTCCTGCACGGATCATGTGCCTCAGCAGGCAAGAATCAGCAGCTGAGCAGGCATGAATCCTGCGGCCCAGCTGGCGATTATCAGGCAGCTGAGCAGGCATGAATCCTGCGGCCCAGCTGGCGATTATCAGGCAGCTGAGCAGGCATGAATCCTGCGGCCCAGCTGGCGATTATCAGGCAGCTGAGCAGGCATGAATCCTGCGGCCCAGCTGGCGATTATCAGGCAGCTGAGCAGGCATGAATCCTGCGGCCCAGCTGGCGATTATCAGGCAGCTGAGCAGGCGCTGATCCCGCACCTCAGCAGGCACTGATCACGTGCCTGTCATGCAGTGATCAGGTGACTGAGAGGCGCTGATCATGTGACTGCTCATGTGCTGATCAGGTAGCTCTCCTGCACGGATCATGTGCCTCAGCAGGCAAGAATCAAGCAGCTGAGCAGGCATGAATCCTGCGGCCCAGCTGGCGATTATCAGGCAGCTGAGCAGGCATGAATCCTGCGGCCCAGCTGGCGATTATCAGGCAGCTGAGCAGGCATGAATCCTGCGGCCCAGCTGGCGATTATCAGGCAGCTGAGCAGGCATGAATCCTGCGGCCCAGCTGGCGATTATCAGGCAGCTGAGCAGGCATGAATCCTGCGGCCCAGCTGGCGATTATCAGGCAGCTGAGCAGGCATGAATCCTGCGGCCCAGCTGGCGTTATCAGGCAGCTGAGCAGGCATGAATCCTGCGGCCCAGCTGGCGATTATCAGGCAGCTGAGCAGGCATGAATCCTGCGGCCCAGCTGGCGATTATCAGGCAGCTGAGCAGGCATGAATCCTGCGGCCCAGCTGGCGATTATCAGGCAGCTGAGCAGGCATGAATCCTGCGGCCCAGCTGGCGATTATCAGGCAGCTGAGCAGGCATGAATCCTGCGGCCCAGCTGGCGATTATCAGGCAGCTGAGCAGGCATGAATCCTGCGGCCCAGCTGGCGATTATCAGGCAGCTGAGCAGGCATGAATCCTGCGGCCCAGCTGGCGGTTATCAGGCAGCTGAGCAGGCATGAATCCTGCGGCCCAGCTGGCGATTATCAGGCAGCTGAGCAGGCATGAATCCTGCGGCCCAGCTGGCGATTATCAGGCAGCTGAGCAGGCATGAATCCTGCGGCCCAGCTGGCGATTATCAGGCAGCTGAGCAGGCGCTGATCCCGCACCCAGCAGGCACTGATCACGTGCCTGTCATGCAGTGATCAGGTGACTGAGAGGCGCTGATCATGTGACTGCTCATGTGCTGATCAGGTAGCTCTCCTGCACGGATCATGTGCCTCAGCAGGCAAGAATCAAGCAGCTGAGCAGGCATGAATCCTGCGGCCCAGCTGGCGATTATCAGGCAGCTGAGCAGGCATGAATCCTGCGGCCCAGCTGGCGATTATCAGGCAGCTGAGCAGGCATGAATCCTGCGGCCCAGCTGGCGATTATCAGGCAGCTGAGCAGGCGCTGATCCCGCACCAGGGCAGGCACTGATCACGTGCCTGTCATGCAGTGATCAGGTGACTGAGAGGCGCTGATCATGTGACTGCTCATGTGCTGATCAGGCAGCTCTGCACATGGATCATGTGCCTCAGCAGGCAAGAATCAAGCAGCTGAGCAGGCATGAATCCTGCGGCCCAGCTGGCGATTATCAGGCAGCTGAGCAGGCATGAATCCTGCGGCCCAGCTGGCGATTATCAGGCAGCTGAGCAGGCATGAATCCTGCGGCCCAGCTGGCGATTATCAGGCAGCTGAGCAGGCATGAATCCTGCGGCCCAGCTGGCGATTATCAGGCAGCTGAGCAGGCATGAATCCTGCGGCCCAGCTGGCGGTTATCAGGCAGCTGAGCAGGCATGAATCCTGCGGCCCAGCTGGCGATTATCAGGCAGCTGAGCAGGCATGAATCCTGCGGCCCAGCTGGCGTTATCAGGCAGCTGAGCAGGCATGAATCCTGCGGCCCAGCTGGCGATTATCAGGCAGCTGAGCAGGCATGAATCCTGCGGCCCAGCTGGCGGTTATCAGGCAGCTGAGCAGGCATGAATCCTGCGGCCCAGCTGGCGATTATCAGGCAGCTGAGCAGGCATGAATCCTGCGGCCCAGCTGGCGATTATCAGGCAGCTGAGCAGGCATGAATCCTGCGGCCCAGCTGGCGATTATCAGGCAGCTGAGCAGGCATGAATCCTGCGGCCCAGCTGGCGATTATCAGGCAGCTGAGCAGGCGCTGATCCCGCACTCAGCAGGCACTGATCACGTGCCTGTCATGCGATCAGGTGACTGAGAGGCGCTGATCATGCTGCTCATGTGCTGATCAGGCAGCTCTCCAGGCATGGATCCTGTGCCTCAGCAGGCTATTATCATGCAGCTGAGCAGGCATGAATCCTGCGGCCCAGCTGGCGATTATCAGGCAGCTGAGCAGGCATGAATCCTGCGGCCCAGCTGGCGATTATCAGGCAGCTGAGCAGGCATGAATCCTGCGGCCCAGCTGGCGATTATCAGGCAGCTGAGCAGGCGCTGATCCCGCACCACAGCAGGCACTGATCACGTGCCTGTCATGCAGTGATCAGGTGACTGAGAGGCGCTGATCATGTGACTGCTCATGTGCTGATCAGGTATGATCATGTGCCTCAGCAGGCAAGAATCAAGCAGCTGAGCAGGCATGAATCCTGCGGCCCAGCTGACGATTATCAGGCATCTGAGCAGGCATGAATCCTGCGGCCCAGCTGGCGATTATCAGGCAGCTGAGCAGGCATGAATCCTGCGGCCCAGCTGGCGATTATCAGGCAGCTGAGCAGGCATGAATCCTGCGGCCCAGCTGGGATTATCAGGCAGCTGAGCAGGCATGAATCCTGCGGCCCAGCTGGCGATTATCAGGCAGCTGAGCAGGCATGAATCCTGCGGCCCAGCTGGCGATTATCAGGCAGCTGAGCAGGCATGAATCCTGCGGCCCAGCTGGCGGTTATCAGGCAGCTGAGCAGGCATGAATCCTGCGGCCCAGCTGGCGATTATCAGGCAGCTGAGCAGGCATGAATCCTGCGGCCAGCTGGCGATTATCAGGCAGCTGAGCAGGCATGAATCCTGCGGCCCAGCTGGCGATTATCAGGCAGCTGAGCAGGCGCTGATCCCGCACCTCAGCAGGCACTGATCACGAGCCTGTCATGTAGTGATCAGGTGACTGAGAGGCGCTGATCATGTGACTGCTCATGTGCTGATCAGGTAGCTCTCCTGCACGGTTCATGTGCCTCAGCAGTCAAGAATCAAGCAGCTGAGCAGGCATGAATCCTGCGGCCCAGCTGGCGATTATCAGGCAGCTGAGCAGGCATGAATCCTGCGGCCCAGCTGGCGATTATCAGGCAGCTGAGCAGGCATGAATCCTGCGGCCCAGCTGGCGATTATCAGGCAGCTGAGCAGGCATGAATCCTGCGGCCCAGCTGGCGATTATCAGGCAGCTGAGCAGGCATGAATCCTGCGGCCCAGCTGGCGATTATCAGGCAGCTGAGCAGGCATGAATCCTGCGGCCCAGCTGGCGATTATCAGGCAGCTGAGCAGGCATGAATCCTGCGGCCCAGCTGGCGGTTATCAGGCAGCTGAGCAGGCATGAATCCTGCGGCCCAGCTGGCGGTTATCAGGCAGCTGAGCAGGCATGAATCCTGCGGCCCAGCTGGCGATTATCAGGCAGCTGAGCAGGCATGAATCCTGCGGCCCAGCTGGCGATTATCAGGCAGCTGAGCAGGCATGAATCCTGCGGCCCAGCTGGCGATTATCAGGCAGCTGAGCAGGCATGAATCCTGCGGCCCAGCTGGCGGTTATCAGGCAGCTGAGCAGGCATGAATCCTGCGGCCCAGCTGGCGATTATCAGGCAGCTGAGCAGGCATGAATCCTGCGGCCCAGCTGGCGGTTATCAGGCAGCTGAGCAGGCATGAATCCTGCGGCCCAGCTGGCGATTATCAGGCAGCTGAGCAGGCATGAATCCTGCGGCCCAGCTGGCGATTATCAGGCAGCTGAGCAGGCATGAATCCTGCGGCCCAGCTGGCGATTATCAGGCAGCTGAGCAGGCGCTGATCCCGCACCTCAGCAGGCACTGATCACGTGCCTGTCATGCAGTGATCAGGTGACTGAGAGGCGCTGATCATGTGACTGCTCATGTGCTGATCAGGCAGCTCAGCCTGCAGGATCATGTGCCTCAGCAGGCAAGAATCAAGCAGCTGAGCAGGCATGAATCCTGCGGCCCAGCTGGCGATTATCAGGCAGCTGAGCAGGCATGATCCCGCACCTCAGCAGGCACTGATCACGTGCCTGCATGATCAGGTGACTGAGAGGCGCTGATCATGACTGCCAGCTGCGATGATCAGGCAGCTGAGCAGGCATGGATCATGTGCCCAGCTGGCAAGAATCAGGCAGCTGAGCAGGCATGAATCCTGCGGCCCAGCTGGCGATTATCAGGCAGCTGAGCAGGCATGAATCCTGCGGCCCAGCTGGCGATTATCAGGCAGCTGAGCAGGCATGAATCCTGCGGCCCAGCTGGCGATTATCAGGCAGCTGAGCAGGCATGAATCTGCGGCCCAGCTGGCGATTATCAGGCAGCTGAGCAGGCATGAATCCTGCGGCCCAGCTGGCGATTATCAGGCAGCTGAGCAGGCATGAATCCTGCGGCCCAGCTGGCGATTATCAGGCAGCTGAGCAGGCATGAATCCTGCGGCCCAGCTGGCGATTATCAGGCAGCTGAGCAGGCATGAATCCTGCGGCCCAGCTGGCGATTATCAGGCAGCTGAGCAGGCATGAATCCTGCGGCCCAGCTGGCGATTATCAGGCAGCTGAGCAGGCATGCATCCTGCGGCCCAGCTGGCGGTTATCAGGCAGCTGAGCAGGCATGAATCCTGCGGCCCAGCTGGCGATTATCAGGCAGCTGAGCAGGCATGAATCCTGCGGCCAGCTGGCGATTATCAGGCAGCTGAGCAGGCGCTGATCCCGCACCTCAGCAGGCACTGATCACGTGCCTGTCATGCAGTGATCAGGTGACTGAGAGGCGCTGATCATGTGACTGCTCATGCTGATCAGGCAGCTTCCTGCACGGATCATGTGCCTCAGCTGGCAAGAATCAGGCAGCTGAGCAGGCATGAATCCTGCGGCCCAGCTGGCGATTATCAGGCAGCTGAGCAGGCATGAATCCTGCGGCCCAGCTGGCGATTATCAGGCAGCTGAGCAGGCATGAATCCTGCGGCCCAGCTGGCGATTATCAGGCAGCTGAGCAGGCGCTGATCCCGCACCTCAGCAGGCACTGATCACGTGCCTGTCATGCAGTGATCAGGTGACTGAGAGGCGCTGATCATGTGACTGCTCATGTGCTGATCAGGCAGCTCTCCTGCACGGATCATGTGCCCAGCAGGCAAGATCGGCAGCTGAGCAGGCATGAATCCTGCGGCCCAGCTGGCGATTATCAGGCAGCTGAGCAGGCATGAATCCTGCGGCCCAGCTGGCGATTATCAGGCAGCTGAGCAGGCATGAATCCTGCGGCCCAGCTGGCGATTATCAGGCAGCTGAGCAGGCATGAATCCTGCGGCCCAGCTGGCGATTATCAGGCAGCTGAGCAGGCATGAATCCTGCGGCCCAGCTGGCGATTATCAGGCAGCTGAGCAGGCATGAATCCCGCACCTCAGCAGGCACTGATCACGTGCCTGTCATGCAGTGATCAGGTGACTGAGAGGCGCTGATCATGTGACTGCTCATGTGCTGATCAGGCAGCTCTCCTGCACGGATCATGTGCCTCAGCAGGCAAGAATCAAGCAGCTGAGCAGGCATGAATCCTGCGGCCCAGCTGGCGATTATCAGGCAGCTGAGCAGGCATGAATCCTGCGGCCCAGCTGGCGATTATCAGGCAGCTGAGCAGGCATGAATCCTGCGGCCCAGCTGGCGATTATCAGGCAGCTGAGCAGGCATGAATCCTGCGGCCCAGCTGGCGATTATCAGGCAGCTGAGCAGGCATGAATCCTGCGGCCCAGCTGGCGATTATCAGGCAGCTGAGCAGGCATGAATCCTGCGGCCCAGCTGGCGATTATCAGGCAGCTGAGCAGGCATGAATCCTGCGGCCCAGCTGGCGGTTATCAGGCAGCTGAGCAGGCATGAATCCTGCGGCCCAGCTGGCTTATCAGGCAGCTGAGCAGGCATGAATCCTGCGGCCCAGCTGGCTTATCAGGCAGCTGAGCAGGCATGAATCCTGCGGCCCAGCTGGCGATTATCAGGCAGCTGAGCAGGCATGAATCCTGCGGCCCAGCTGGCGGTTATCAGGCAGCTGAGCAGGCATGAATCCTGCGGCCCAGCTGGCGATTATCAGGCAGCTGAGCAGGCATGAATCCTGCGGCCCAGCTGGCGATTATCAGGCAGCTGAGCAGGCATGAATCCTGCGGCCCAGCTGGCGATTATCAGGCAGCTGAGCAGGCATGAATCCTGCGGCCCAGCTGGCGATTATCAGGCAGCTGAGCAGGCATGAATCCTGCGGCCCAGCTGGCGATTATCAGGCAGCTGAGCAGGCGCTGATCCCGCACCTCAGCAGGCACTGATCACGTGCCTGTCATGCAGTGATCAGGTGACTGAGAGGCGCTGATCATGTGACTGCTCATGTGCTGATCAGGTAGCTCTCCTGCACGGATCATGTGCCTCAGCAGGCAAGAATCAAGCAGCTGAGCAGGCATGAATCCTGCGGCCCAGCTGGCGATTATCAGGCAGCTGAGCAGGCATGAATCCTGCGGCCCAGCTGGCGATTATCAGGCAGCTGAGCAGGCATGAATCCTGCGGCCCAGCTGGCGATTATCAGGCAGCTGAGCAGGCGCTGATCCCGCACCTCAGCAGGCACTGATCACGTGCCTGTCATGCAGTGATCAGGTGACTGAGGCGCTGATCATGTGACTGCTCATGTGCTGATCAGGTAGCTCTCAGGCACGGATCATGTGCCTCAGCAGGCAAGAATCAAGCAGCTGAGCAGGCATGAATCCTGCGGCCCAGCTGGCGATTATCAGGCAGCTGAGCAGGCATGAATCCTGCGGCCCAGCTGGCGATTATCAGGCAGCTGAGCAGGCATGAATCCTGCGGCCCAGCTGGCGGTTATCAGGCAGCTGAGCAGGCATGAATCCTGCGGCCCAGCTGGCGGTTATCAGGCAGCTGAGCAGGCATGAATCCTGCGGCCCAGCTGGCGGTTATCAGGCAGCTGAGCAGGCATGAATCCTGCGGCCCAGCTGGCGATTATCAGGCAGCTGAGCAGGCATGAATCCTGCGGCCCAGCTGGCGATTATCAGGCAGCTGAGCAGGCATGAATCCTGCGGCCCAGCTGGCGATTATCAGGCAGCTGAGCAGGCATGAATCCTGCGGCCCAGCTGGCGGTTATCAGGCAGCTGAGCAGGCATGAATCCTGCGGCCCAGCTGGCGGTTATCAGGCAGCTGAGCAGGCATGAATCCTGCGGCCCAGCTGGCGATTATCAGGCAGCTGAGCAGGCATGAATCCTGCGGCCCAGCTGGCGATTATCAGGCAGCTGAGCAGGCATGAATCCTGCGGCCCAGCTGGCGATTATCAGGCAGCTGAGCAGGCATGATCCCGCACCTCAGCAGGCACTGATCACGTGCCTGTCATGCAGTGATCAGGTGACTGAGAGGCGCTGATCATGTGACTGCTCATGTGCTGATCAGGTAGCCTGCACGGATCATGTGCTCAGCAGGCAAGAATCAAGCAGCTGAGCAGGCATGAATCCTGCGGCCCAGCTGGCGATTATCAGGCAGCTGAGCAGGCATGAATCCTGCGGCCCAGCTGGCGATTATCAGGCAGCTGAGCAGGCATGAATCCTGCGGCCCAGCTGGCGATTATCAGGCAGCTGAGCAGGCGCTGATCCCGCACCTCAGCAGGCACTGATCACGTGCCTGTCATGCAGTGATCAGGTGACTGAGAGGCGCTGATCATGTGACTGCTCATGTGCTGATCAGGTAGCTCTCCTGCACGGATCATGTGCCTCAGCAGGCAAGAATCAAGCAGCTGAGCAGGCATGAATCCTGCGGCCCAGCTGGCGATTATCAGGCAGCTGAGCAGGCATGAATCCTGCGGCCCAGCTGGCGATTATCAGGCAGCTGAGCAGGCATGAATCCTGCGGCCCAGCTGGCGATTATCAGGCAGCTGAGCAGGCATGAATCCTGCGGCCCAGCTGGCGATTATCAGGCAGCTGAGCAGGCATGAATCCTGCGGCCCAGCTGGCGATTATCAGGCAGCTGAGCAGGCATGAATCCTGCGGCCCAGCTGGCGATTATCAGGCAGCTGAGCAGGCATGAATCCTGCGGCCCAGCTGGCGGTTATCAGGCAGCTGAGCAGGCATGAATCCTGCGGCCCAGCTGGCGATTATCAGGCAGCTGAGCAGGCATGAATCCTGCGGCCCAGCTGGCGATTATCAGGCAGCTGAGCAGGCATGAATCCTGCGGCCCAGCTGGCGATTATCAGGCAGCTGAGCAGGCATGAATCCTGCGGCCCAGCTGGCGGTTATCAGGCAGCTGAGCAGGCATGAATCCTGCGGCCCAGCTGGCGATTATCAGGCAGCTGAGCAGGCATGAATCCTGCGGCCCAGCTGGCATTATCAGGCAGCTGAGCAGGCATGAATCCTGCGGCCCAGCTGGCGATTATCAGGCAGCTGAGCAGGCGCTGATCCCGCACCTCAGCAGGCACTGATCACGTGCCTGTCATGCAGTGATCAGGTGACTGAGAGGCGCTGATCATGTGACTGCTCATGTGCTGATCAGGTAGCTCTCCTGCACGGATCATGTGCCTCAGCAGGCAAGAATCAAGCAGCTGAGCAGGCATGAATCCTGCGGCCCAGCTGGCGATTATCAGGCAGCTGAGCAGGCATGAATCCTGCGGCCCAGCTGGCGATTATCAGGCAGCTGAGCAGGCATGAATCCTGCGGCCCAGCTGGCGATTATCAGGCAGCTGAGCAGGCATGAATCCTGCGGCCCAGCTGGCGATTATCAGGCAGCTGAGCAGGCATGAATCCTGCGGCCCAGCTGGCGATTATCAGGCAGCTGAGCAGGCATGAATCCTGCGGCCCAGCTGGCGGTTATCAGGCAGCTGAGCAGGCATGAATCCTGCGGCCCAGCTGGCGGTTATCAGGCAGCTGAGCAGGCATGAATCCTGCGGCCCAGCTGGCGATTATCAGGCAGCTGAGCAGGCATGAATCCTGCGGCCCAGCTGGCGATTATCAGGCAGCTGAGCAGGCATGAATCCTGCGGCCCAGCTGGCGATTATCAGGCAGCTGAGCAGGCATGAATCCTGCGGCCCAGCTGGCGGTTATCAGGCAGCTGAGCAGGCATGAATCCTGCGGCCCAGCTGGCGATTATCAGGCAGCTGAGCAGGCATGAATCCTGCGGCCCAGCTGGCGGTTATCAGGCAGCTGAGCAGGCATGAATCCTGCGGCCCAGCTGGCGATTATCAGGCAGCTGAGCAGGCATGAATCCTGCGGCCCAGCTGGCGATTATCAGGCAGCTGAGCAGGCGCTGAATCCGCACTCAGCAGGCACTGATCACGTGCCTGTCATGCAGTGATCAGGTGACTGAGAGGCGCTGATCATGTGACTGCTCATGTGCTGATCAGGCAGCTCTCCTGCACGGAATGCCTGGCAGGCGAGAATCAGGCAGCTGAGCAGGCATGAATCCTGCGGCCCAGCTGGCGATTATCAGGCAGCTGAGCAGGCGCTGATCCCGCACCTCAGCAGGCACTGATCACGTGCCTGTCATGCAGTGATCAGGTGACTGAGAGCGCTGATCATGTGACTGCTCATGTGCTGATCAGGTAGCTCTCCTGCACGGATCATGTGCCTCAGCAGGCAAGAATCAAGCAGCTGAGCAGGCATGAATCCTGCGGCCCAGCTGGCGATTATCAGGCAGCTGAGCAGGCATGAATCCTGCGGCCCAGCTGGCGATTATCAGGCAGCTGAGCAGGCATGAATCCTGCGGCCCAGCTGGCGATTATCAGGCAGCTGAGCAGGCATGAATCCTGCGGCCCAGCTGGCGATTATCAGGCAGCTGAGCAGGCATGAATCCTGCGGCCCAGCTGGCGATTATCAGGCAGCTGAGCAGGCATGAATCCTGCGGCCCAGCTGGCGATTATCAGGCAGCTGAGCAGGCATGAATCCTGCGGCCCAGCTGGCGATTATCAGGCAGCTGAGCAGGCATGAATCCTGCGGCCCAGCTGGCGATTATCAGGCAGCTGAGCAGGCATGAATCCTGCGGCCCAGCTGGCGATTATCAGGCAGCTGAGCAGGCATGAATCCTGCGGCCCAGCTGGCGATTATCAGGCAGCTGAGCAGGCATGAATCCTGCGGCCCAGCTGGCGATTATCAGGCAGCTGAGCAGGCATGAATCCTGCGGCCCAGCTGGCGATTATCAGGCAGCTGAGCAGGCGCTGATCCCGCACCTCAGCAGGCACTGATCACGTGCCTGTCATGCAGTGATCAGGTGACTGAGAGGCGCTGATCATGTGACTGCTCATGTGCTGATCAGGCAGCTCTCCTGCACGGATCATGTGCCTCAGCAGGCAAGAATCAAGCAGCTGAGCAGGCATGAATCCTGCGGCCCAGCTGGCGATTATCAGGCAGCTGAGCAGGCATGAATCCTGCGGCCCAGCTGGCGATTATCAGGCAGCTGAGCAGGCATGAATCCTGCGGCCCAGCTGGCGATTATCAGGCAGCTGAGCAGGCATGATCCTGCACCCCAGCAGGCACTGATCACGTGCCTGTCATGCAGTGATCAGGTGACTGAGAGGCGCTGATCATGTGACTGCTCATGTGCTGATCAGGTAGCTCTGCACGGATCATGTGCCTCAGCTGGCAAGAATCAGGCAGCTGAGCAGGCATGAATCCTGCGGCCCAGCTGGCGATTATCAGGCAGCTGAGCAGGCATGAATCCTGCGGCCCAGCTGGCGATTATCAGGCAGCTGAGCAGGCATGAATCCTGCGGCCCAGCTGGCGATTATCAGGCAGCTGAGCAGGCATGAATCCTGCGGCCCAGCTGGCGTTATCAGGCAGCTGAGCAGGCATGAATCCTGCGGCCCAGCTGGCGATTATCAGGCAGCTGAGCAGGCATGAATCCTGCGGCCCAGCTGGCGATTATCAGGCAGCTGAGCAGGCATGAATCCTGCGGCCCAGCTGGCGATTATCAGGCAGCTGAGCAGGCATGAATCCTGCGGCCCAGCTGGCGATTATCAGGCAGCTGAGCAGGCATGAATCCTGCGGCCCAGCTGGCGGTTATCAGGCAGCTGAGCAGGCATGAATCCTGCGGCCCAGCTGGCGATTATCAGGCAGCTGAGCAGGCATGAATCCTGGCCCAGCAGCTGGCGATCAGGCAGCTGAGCAGGCATGAATCCTGCGGCCCAGCTGGCGATTATCAGGCAGCTGAGCAGGCGCTGATCCCGCACCTCAGCAGGCACTGATCACGTGCCTGTCATGCAGTGATCAGGTGACTGAGAGGCGCTGATCATGTGACTGCTCATGTGCTGATCAGGTAGCTCTCCTGCACGGATCATGTGCCTCAGCAGGCAAGAATCAAGCAGCTGAGCAGGCATGAATCCTGCGGCCCAGCTGGCGATTATCAGGCAGCTGAGCAGGCATGAATCCTGCGGCCCAGCTGGCGATTATCAGGCAGCTGAGCAGGCATGAATCCTGCGGCCCAGCTGGCGATTATCAGGCAGCTGAGCAGGCATGAATCCTGCGGCCCAGCTGGCGATTATCAGGCAGCTGAGCAGGCATGAATCCTGCGGCCCAGCTGGCGATTATCAGGCAGCTGAGCAGGCATGAATCCTGCGGCCCAGCTGGCGATTATCAGGCAGCTGAGCAGGCATGAATCCTGCGGCCCAGCTGGCGATTATCAGGCAGCTGAGCAGGCATGAATCCTGCGGCCCAGCTGGCGATTATCAGGCAGCTGAGCAGGCATGAATCCTGCGGCCCAGCTGGCGATTATCAGGCAGCTGAGCAGGCATGAATCCTGCGGCCCAGCTGGCGATTATCAGGCAGCTGAGCAGGCATGAATCCTGCGGCCCAGCTGGCGGTTATCAGGCAGCTGAGCAGGCATGAATCCTGCGGCCCAGCTGGCGATTATCAGGCAGCTGAGCAGGCATGAATCCTGCGGCCCAGCTGGCGATTATCAGGCAGCTGAGCAGGCGCTGATCCCGCACCTCAGCAGGCACTGATCACGTGCCTGTCATGCAGTGATCAGGTGACTGAGAGGCGCTGATCATGTGACTGCTCATGTGCTGATCAGGTAGCTCTCCTGCACGGATCATGTGCCTCAGCAGGCAAGAATCAAGCAGCTGAGCAGGCATGAATCCTGCGGCCCAGCTGGCGATTATCAGGCAGCTGAGCAGGCATGAATCCTGCGGCCCAGCTGGCGATTATCAGGCAGCTGAGCAGGCATGAATCCTGCGGCCCAGCTGGCGATTATCAGGCAGCTGAGCAGGCGCTGATCCCGAACCTCAGCAGGCACTGATCACGTGCCTGTCATGCAGTGATCAGGTGACTGAGGGCTGATCATGTGACTGCTCATGTGCTGATCAGGTAGCTCTCCTGCACGGATCATGTGCCTCAGCAGGCAAGAATCAAGCAGCTGAGCAGGCATGAATCCTGCGGCCCAGCTGGCGATTATCAGGCAGCTGAGCAGGCATGAATCCTGCGGCCCAGCTGGCGATTATCAGGCAGCTGAGCAGGCATGAATCCTGCGGCCCAGCTGGCGATTATCAGGCAGCTGAGCAGGCATGAATCCTGCGGCCCAGCTGGCGATTATCAGGCAGCTGAGCAGGCGCTGATCCCGCACCTCAGCAGGCACTGATCACGTGCCTGTCATGCAGTGATCAGGTGACTGAGAGGCGCTGATCATGTGACTGCTCATGTGCTGATCAGGAGCTCTCCTGCACGGATCATGTGCCTCAGCAGGCAAGAATCAAGCAGCTGAGCAGGCATGAATCCTGCGGCCCAGCTGGCGATTATCAGGCAGCTGAGCAGGCATGAATCCTGCGGCCCAGCTGGCGATTATCAGGCAGCTGAGCAGGCATGAATCCTGCGGCCCAGCTGGCGATTATCAGGCAGCTGAGCAGGCATGAATCCTGCGGCCCAGCTGGCGATTATCAGGCAGCTGAGCAGGCATGAATCCTGCGGCCCAGCTGGCGATTATCAGGCAGCTGAGCAGGCATGAATCCTGCGGCCCAGCTGGCGGTTATCAGGCAGCTGAGCAGGCATGAATCCTGCGGCCCAGCTGGGTTATCAGGCAGCTGAGCAGGCATGAATCCTGCGGCCCAGCTGGCGATTATCAGGCAGCTGAGCAGGCATGAATCCTGCGGCCCAGCTGGCGATTATCAGGCAGCTGAGCAGGCATGAATCCTGCGGCCCAGCTGGCGATTATCAGGCAGCTGAGCAGGCATGAATCCTGCGGCCCAGCTGGCGATTATCAGGCAGCTGAGCAGGCATGAATCCTGCGGCCCAGCTGGCGATTATCAGGCAGCTGAGCAGGCATGAATCCTGCGGCCCAGCTGGCGATTATCAGGCAGCTGAGCAGGCATGAATCCTGCGGCCCAGCTGGCGATTATCAGGCAGCTGAGCAGGCATGAATCCTGCGGCCCAGCTGGCGATTATCAGGCAGCTGAGCAGGCATGAATCCTGCGGCCCAGCTGGCGATTATCAGGCAGCTGAGCAGGCGCTGATCCCGCACCTCAGCAGGCACTGATCACGTGCCTGTCATGCAGTGATCAGGTGACTGAGAGGCGCTGATCATGTGACTGCTCATGTGCTGATCAGGTAGCTCTCCTGCACGGATCATGTGCCTCAGCAGGCAAGAATCAAGCAGCTGAGCAGGCATGAATCCTGCGGCCCAGCTGGCGATTATCAGGCAGCTGAGCAGGCATGAATCCTGCGGCCCAGCTGGCGATTATCAGGCAGCTGAGCAGGCATGAATCCTGCGGCCCAGCTGGCGATTATCAGGCAGCTGAGCAGGCGCTGATCCCGCACCTCAGCAGGCACTGATCACGTGCCTGTCATGCAGTGATCAGGTGACTGAGAGGCGCTGATCATGTGACTGCTCATGTGCTGATCAGGGCTCTCCTGCACGGATCATGTGCCTCAGCAGGCAAGAATCAAGCAGCTGAGCAGGCATGAATCCTGCGGCCCAGCTGGCGATTATCAGGCAGCTGAGCAGGCATGAATCCTGCGGCCCAGCTGGCGATTATCAGGCAGCTGAGCAGGCATGAATCCTGCGGCCCAGCTGGCGATTATCAGGCAGCTGAGCAGGCATGAATCCTGCGGCCCAGCTGGCGATTATCAGGCAGCTGAGCAGGCATGAATCCTGCGGCCCAGCTGGCGATTATCAGGCAGCTGAGCAGGCATGAATCCTGCGGCCCAGCTGGCGATTATCAGGCAGCTGAGCAGGCATGAATCCTGCGGCCCAGCTGGCGATTATCAGGCAGCTGAGCAGGCATGAATCCTGCGGCCCAGCTGGCGATTATCAGGCAGCTGAGCAGACATGAATCCTGCGGCCCAGCTGGCGGTTATCAGGCAGCTGAGCAGGCATGAATCCTGCGGCCCAGCTGGCGATTATCAGGCAGCTGAGCAGGCATGAATCCTGCGGCCCAGCTGGCGATTATCAGGCAGCTGAGCAGGCATGAATCCTGCGGCCCAGCTGGCGATTATCAGGCAGCTGAGCAGGCATGAATCCTGCGGCCCAGCTGGCGATTATCACGCAGCTGAGCAGGCGCTGATCCCGCACCTCAGCAGGCACTGATCACGTGCCTGTCATGCAGTGATCAGGTGACTGAGAGGCGCTGATCATGTGACTGCTCATGTGCTGATCAGGGAGCTCTCCTGCACGGATCATGTGCCTCAGCAGGCAAGAATCAAGCAGCTGAGCAGGCATGAATCCTGCGGCCCAGCTGGCGATTATCAGGCAGCTGAGCAGGCATGAATCCTGCGGCCCAGCTGGCGATTATCAGGCAGCTGAGCAGGCATGAATCCTGCGGCCCAGCTGGCGATTATCAGGCAGCTGAGCAGGCATGAATCCTGCGGCCCAGCTGGCGATTATCAGGCAGCTGAGCAGGCATGAATCCTGCGGCCCAGCTGGCGGTTATCAGGCAGCTGAGCAGGCATGAATCCTGCGGCCCAGCTGGCGATTATCAGGCAGCTGAGCAGGCATGAATCCTGCGGCCCAGCCTGCGATTATCAGGCAGCTGAGCAGGCGCTGATCCCGCACCTCAGCAGGCACTGATCACGTGCCTGTCATGCAGTGATCAGGTGACTGAGAGGCGCTGATCATGTGACTGCTCATGTGCTGATCAGGGAGCTCTCCTGCACGGATCATGTGCCTCAGCAGGCAAGAATCAAGCAGCTGAGGAGGCATGAATCCTGCGGCCCAGCTGGCGATTATCAGGCAGCTGAGCAGGCATGAATCCTGCGGCCCAGCTGGCGATTATCAGGCAGCTGAGCAGGCATGAATCCTGCGGCCCAGCTGGCGATTATCAGGCAGCTGAGCAGGCATGAATCCTGCGGCCCAGCTGGCGGTTATCAGGCAGCTGAGCAGGCATGAATCCTGCGGCCCAGCTGGCGATTATCAGGCAGCTGAGCAGGCATGAATCCTGCGGCCCAGCTGGCGATTATCAGGCAGCTGAGCAGGCATGAATCCTGCGGCCCAGCTGGCGATTATCAGGCAGCTGAGCAGGCGCTGATCCCGCACCTCAGCAGGCACTGATCACGTGCCTGTCATGCAGTGATCAGGTGACTGAGAGGCGCTGATCATGTGACTGCTCATGTGCTGATCAGGTAGCTCTCCTGCACGGATCATGTGCCTCAGCAGGCAAGAATCAAGCAGCTGAGCAGGCATGAATCCTGCGGCCCAGCTGGCGATTATCAGGCAGCTGAGCAGGCATGAATCCTGCTGCCCAGCTGGCGATTATCAGGCAGCTGAGCAGGCATGAATCCTGCGGCCCAGCTGGCGATTATCAGGCAGCTGAGCAGGCATGAATCCTGCGGCCCAGCTGGCGATTATCAGGCAGCTGAGCAGGCATGAATCCTGCGGCCCAGCTGCGGTTATCAGGCAGCTGAGCAGGCATGAATCCTGCGGCCCAGCTGGCGATTATCAGGCAGCTAGCAGGCATGAATCCTGCGGCCCAGCTGTCGGTTATCAAGCAGCTGAGCAGGCATGAATCCTGCGGCCCAGCTGGCGGTTATCAGGCAGCTGAGCAGGCATGAATCCTGCGGCCCAGCTGGCGATTATCAGGCAGCTGAGCAGGCATGAATCCTGCGGCCCAGCTGGCGGTTTATCAGGCAGCTGAGCAGGCATGAATCCTGCGGCCCAGCTGGCGATTATCAGGCAGCTGAGCAGGCATGAATCCTGCGGCCCAGCTGGCGGTTATCAGGCAGCTGAGCAGGCATGAATCCTGCGGCCCAGCTGGCGATTATCAGGCAGCTGAGCAGGCATGAATCCTGCGGCCAGCTGGCGATTATCAGGCAGCTGAGCAGGCATGAATCCTGCGGCCCAGCTGGCGGTTATCAGGCAGCTGAGCAGGCATGAATCCTGCGGCCCAGCTGGCGATTATCAGGCAGCTGAGCAGGCATGAATCCTGCGGCCCAGCTGGCGATTATCAGGCAGCTGAGCAGGCGCTGATCCCGCACCTCGCAGGCACTGATCACGTGCCTGTCATGCAGTGATCAGGTGACTGAGAGGCGCTGATCATGTGACTGCTCATGTGCTGATCAGGCAGCTCTCTTTGGATCATGTGCCTCAGCAGGCAAGAATCAGGCAGCTGAGCAGGCATGAATCCTGCGGCCCAGCTGGCGATTATCAGGCAGCTGAGCAGGCGCTGATCCCGCACCTCAGCAGGCACTGATCACGTGCCTGTCATGCAGTGATCAGGTGACTGAGAGGCGCTGATCATGTGACTGCTCATGTGCTGATCAGGTAGCTCTCCTGCACGGATCATGTGCCTCAGCAGGCAAGAATCAAGCAGCTGAGCAGGCATGAATCCTGCGGCCCAGCTGGCGATTATCAGGCAGCTGAGCAGGCATGAATCCTGCGGCCCAGCTGGCGATTATCAGGCAGCTGAGCAGGCATGAATCCTGCGGCCCAGCTGGCGATTATCAGGCAGCTGAGCAGGCATGAATCCTGCGGCCCAGCTGGCGGTTATCAGGCAGCTGAGCAGGCATGAATCCTGCGGCCCAGCTGGCGGTTATCAGGCAGCTGAGCAGGCATGAATCCTGCGGCCCAGCTGGCGATTATCAGGCAGCTGAGCAGGCATGAATCCTGCGGCCCAGCTGGCGATTATCAGGCAGCTGAGCAGGCATGAATCCTGCGGCCCAGCTGGCGATTATCAGGCAGCTGAGCAGGCATGAATCCTGCGGCCCAGCTGGCGATTATCAGGCAGCTGAGCAGGCATGAATCCTGCGGCCCAGCTGGCGATTATCAGGCAGCTGAGCAGGCATGAATCCTGCGGCCCAGCTGGCGATTATCAGGCAGCTGAGCAGGCATGAATCCTGCGGCCCAGCTGGCGATTATCAGGCAGCTGAGCAGGCATGAATCCTGCGGCCCAGCTGGCGATTATCAGGCAGCTGAGCAGGCGCTGATCCCGCACCTCAGCAGGCACTGATCACGTGCCTGTCATGCAGTGATCAGGTGACTGAGAGGCGCTGATCATGTGACTGCTCATGTGCTGATCAGGCAGCTCTCCTGCACGGATCATGTGCCTCAGCAGGCAAGAATCAAGCAGCTGAGCAGGCATGAATCCTGCGGCCCAGCTGGCGATTATCAGGCAGCTGAGCAGGCATGAATCCTGCGGCCCAGCTGGCGATTATCAGGCAGCTGAGCAGGCATGAATCCTGCGGCCCAGCTGGCGATTATCAGGCAGCTGAGCAGGCGCTGATCCCGCACCTCAGCAGGCACTGATCACGTGCCTGTCATGCAGTGATCAGGTGACTGAGAGGCGCTGATCATGTGACTGCTCATGTGCTGATCAGGTAGCTCTCCTGCACGGATCATGTGCCTCAGCAGGCAAGAATCAAGCAGCTGAGCAGGCATGAATCCTGCGGCCCAGCTGGCGATTATCAGGCAGCTGAGCAGGCATGAATCCTGCGGCCCAGCTGGCGATTATCAGGCAGCTGAGCAGGCATGAATCCTGCGGCCCAGCTGGCGATTATCAGGCAGCTGAGCAGGCATGAATCCTGCGGCCCAGCTGGCGATTATCAGGCAGCTGAGCAGGCATGAATCCTGCGGCCCAGCTGGCGATTATCAGGCAGCTGAGCAGGCATGAATCCTGCGGCCCAGCTGGCGATTATCAGGCAGCTGAGCAGGCATGAATCCTGCGGCCCAGCTGGCGATTATCAGGCAGCTGAGCAGGCATGAATCCTGCGGCCCAGCTGGCGATTATCAGGCAGCTGAGCAGGCATGAATCCTGCGGCCCAGCTGGCGATTATCAGGCAGCTGAGCAGGCATGAATCCTGCGGCCCAGCTGGCGATTATCAGGCAGCTGAGCAGGCATGAATCCTGCGGCCCAGCTGGCGATTATCAGGCAGCTGAGCAGGCATGAATCCTGCGGCCCAGCTGGCGATTATCAGGCAGCTGAGCAGGCATGAATCCTGCGGCCCAGCTGGCGATTATCAGGCAGCTGAGCAGGCATGAATCCTGCGGCCCAGCTGGCGATTATCAGGCAGCTGAGCAGGCGCTGATCCCGCACCTCAGCAGGCACTGATCACGTGCCTGTCATGCAGTGATCAGGTGACTGAGAGGCGCTGATCATGTGACTGCTCATGTGCTGATCAGGTAGCTCTCCTGCACGGATCATGTGCCTCAGCAGGCAAGAATCAAGCAGCTGAGCAGGCATGAATCCTGCGGCCCAGCTGGCGATTATCAGGCAGCTGAGCAGGCATGAATCCTGCGGCCCAGCTGGCGATTATCAGGCAGCTGAGCAGGCATGAATCCTGCGGCCCAGCTGGCGATTATCAGGCAGCTGAGCAGGCATGAATCCTGCGGCCCAGCTGGCGATTATCAGGCAGCTGAGCAGGCATGAATCCTGCGGCCCAGCTGGCGATTATCAGGCAGCTGAGCAGGCATGAATCCTGCGGCCCAGCTGGCGATTATCAGGCAGCTGAGCAGGCATGAATCCTGCGGCCCAGCTGGCGATTATCAGGCAGCTGAGCAGGCATGAATCCCTGCGGCCCAGCTGGCGTTGTCAGGCAGCTGAGCAGGCATGAATCCTGCGGCCCAGCTGGCGGTTATCAGGCAGCTGAGCAGGCATGAATCCTGCGGCCCAGCTGGCGGTTATCAGGCAGCTGAGCAGGCATGAATCTGCCGCCCAGCTGGTGATTATCAGGCAGCTAAGCAGGCATGAATCCTGCGGCCCAGCTGGCGGTTATCAGGCAGCTGAGGAGGCATGAATCCTGCGGCCCAGCTGGCGGTTATTAGGCAGCTGAGCAGGCATGAAACGTGCGGCCCAGCTGGCGGTTATCAGGCAGCTGAGCAGGCATGAATCCTGCGGCCCAGCTGGCGATTATCAGGCAGCTGAGCAGGCATGAATCCTGCGGCCCAGCTGGCGATTATCAGGCAGCTGAGCAGGCGCTGTCCCGCACCTCAGCAGGCACTGATCACGTGCCTGTCATGCAGTGATCAGGTGACTGAGAGGCGCTGATCATGTGACTGCTCATGTGCTGATCAGGTAGCTCTCCTGCACGGATCATGTGCTTCAGCAGGCAAGAATCAGGCAGCTGAGCAGGCATGAATCCTGCGGCCCAGCTGGCGATTATCAGGCAGCTGAGCAGGCATGAATCCTGCGGCCCAGCTGGCGGTTATTAGGCAGCTGAGCAGGCATGAAACGTGCGGCCCAGCTGGCAATTATCAGGCAGCTGAGCAGGCGCTGATCCCGCACCTCAGCAGGCACTGATCACGTGCCTGTCATGCAGTGATCAGGTGACTGAGAGGCGCTGATCATGTGACTGCTCATGTGCTGATCAGGTAGCTCTCCTGCACGGATCATGTGCCTCAGCAGGCAAGAATCAAGCAGCTGAGCAGGCATGAATCCTGCGGCCCAGCTGGCGATTATCAGGCAGCTGAGCAGGCATGAATCCTGCGGCCCAGCTGGCGATTATCAGGCAGCTGAGCAGGCATGAATCCTGCGGCCCAGCTGGCGATTATCAGGCAGCTGAGCAGGCATGAATCCTGCGGCCCAGCTGGCGATTATCAGGCAGCTGAGCAGGCATGAATCCTGCGGCCCAGCTGGCGATTATCAGGCAGCTGAGCAGGCATGAATCCTGCGGCCCAGCTGGCGATTATCAGGCAGCTGAGCAGGCATGAATCCTGCGGCCCAGCTGGCGATTATCAGGCAGCTGAGCAGGCATGAATCCTGCGGCCCAGCTGGCGATTATCAGGCAGCTGAGCAGGCATGAATCCTGCGGCCCAGCTGGCGATTATCAGGCAGCTGAGCAGGCATGAATCCTGCGGCCCAGCTGGCGATTATCAGGCAGCTGAGCAGGCATGAATCCTGCGGCCCAGCTGGCGATTATCAGGCAGCTGAGCAGGCATGAATCCTGCGGCCCAGCTGGCGATTATCAGGCAGCTGAGCAGGCATGAATCCTGCGGCCCAGCTGGCGATTATCAGGCAGCTGAGCAGGCATGAATCCTGCGGCCCAGCTGGCGATTATCAGGCAGCTGAGCAGGCGCTGATCCCGCACCTCAGCAGGCACTGATCACGTGCCTGTCATGCAGTGATCAGGTGACTGAGAGGCGCTGATCATGTGACTGCTCATGTGCTGATCAGGTAGCTCTCCTGCACGGATCATGTGCCTCAGCAGGCAAGAATCAAGCAGCTGAGCAGGCATGAATCCTGCGGCCCAGCTGGCGATTATCAGGCAGCTGAGCAGGCATGAATCCTGCGGCCCAGCTGGCGGTTATCAGGCAGCTGAGCAGGCATGAATCCTGCGGCCCAGCTGGCGATTATCAGGCAGCTGAGCAGGCATGAATCCTGCGGCCCAGCTGGCGATTATCAGGCAGCTGAGCAGGCATGAATCCTGCGGCCCAGCTGGCGATTATCAGGCAGCTGAGCAGGCATGAATCCTGCGGCCCAGCTGGCGATTATCAGGCAGCTGAGCAGGCGCTGATCCCGCACCTCAGCAGGCACTGATCACGTGCCTGTCATGCAGTGATCAGGTGACTGAGAGGCGCTGACCATGTGACTGCTCATGTGCTGATCAGGTAGCTCTCCTGCACGGATCATGTGCCTCAGCAGGCAAGAATCAAGCAGCTGAGCAGGCATGAATCCTGCGGCCCAGCTGGCGATTATCAGGCAGCTGAGCAGGCATGAATCCTGCGGCCCAGCTGGCGATTATCAGGCAGCTGAGCAGGCATGAATCCTGCGGCCCAGCTGGCGATTATCAGGCAGCTGAGCAGGCATGAATCCTGCGGCCCAGCTGGCGATTATCAGGCAGCTGAGCAGGCATGAATCCTGCGGCCCAGCTGGCGATTATCAGGCAGCTGAGCAGGCATGAATCCTGCGGCCCAGCTGGCAGGTTATCAGGCAGCTGAGCAGGCATGAATCCTGCGGCCCAGCTGGCGATTATCAGGCAGCTGAGCAGGAATGAATCCTGCGGCCCAGCTGGCGATTATCAGGCAGCTGAGCAGGCATGAATCCCTGCGGCCCAGCTGGCGGTTATCAGGCAGCTGAGCAGGCATGAATCCTGCGGCCCAGCTGGCGATTATCAGGCAGCTGAGCAGGCATGAATCCTGCGGCCCAGCTGGCGTTATCAGGCAGCTGAGCAGGCATGAATCCTGCGGCCCAGCTGGCGATTATCAGGCAGCTGAGCAGGCATGAATCCTGCGGCCCAGCTGGCGATTATCAGGCAGCTGAGCAGGCATGAATCCTGCGGCCCAGCTGGCGATTATCAGGCAGCTGAGCAGGCATGAATCCTGCGGCCCAGCTGGCGGTTATCAGGCAGCTGAGCAGGCATGAATCCTGCGGCCCAGCTGGCGATTATCAGGCAGCTGAGCAGGCATGAATCCTGCGGCCCAGCTGGCGATTATCAGGCAGCTGAGCAGGCATGAATCCTGCGGCCCAGCTGGCGATTATCAGGCAGCTGAGCAGGCATGAATCCTGCGGCCCAGCTGGCGATTATCAGGCAGCTGAGCAGGCATGAATCCTGCGGCCCAGCTGGCGATTATCAGGCAGCTGAGCAGGCATGAATCCTGCGGCCCAGCTGGCGATTATCAGGCAGCTGAGCAGGCATGAATCCTGCGGCCCAGCTGGCGATTATCAGGCAGCTGAGCAGGCATGAATCCTGCGGCCCAGCTGGCGATTATCAGGCAGCTGAGCAGGCATGAATCCTGCGGCCCAGCTGGCGGTTATCAGGCAGCTGAGCAGGCATGAATCCTGCGGCCCAGCTGGCGATTATCAGGCAGCTGAGCAGGCATGAATCCTGCGGCCCAGCTGGCGATTATCAGGCAGCTGAGCAGGCGCTGATCCTGCACCTCAGCAGGCACTGATCACGTGCCTGTCATGCAGTGATCAGGTGACTGAGAGGCGCTGATCATGTGACTGCTCATGTGCTGATCAGGTAGCTCTCCTGCACGGATCATGTGCCTCAGCAGGCAAGAATCAGGCAGCTGAGCAGGCATGAATCCTGCGGCCCAGCTGGCGATTATCAGGCAGCTGAGCAGGCATGAATCCTGCGGCCCAGCTGGCGATTATCAGGCAGCTGAGCAGGCATGAATCCTGCGGCCCAGCTGGCGATTATCAGGCAGCTGAGCAGGCGCTGATCCCGCACCTCAGCAGGCACTGATCACGTGCCTGTCATGCAGTGATCAGGTGACTGAGAGCGCTGATCATGTGACTGCTCATGTGCTGATCAGGTAGCTCTCCTGCACGGATCATGTGCCTCAGCAGGCAAGAATCAAGCAGCTGAGCAGGCATGAATCCTGCGGCCCAGCTGGCGATTATCAGGCAGCTGAGCAGGCATGAATCCTGCGGCCCAGCTGGCGATTATCAGGCAGCTGAGCAGGCATGAATCCTGCGGCCCAGCTGGCGATTATCAGGCAGCTGAGCAGGCATGAATCCTGCGGCCCAGCTGGCAGTTATCAGGCAGCTGAGCAGGCATGAATCCTGCGGCCCAGCTGGCGATTATCAGGCAGCTGAGCAGGCATGAATCCTGCGGCCCAGCTGGCGATTATCAGGCAGCTGAGCAGGCATGAATCCTGCGGCCCAGCTGGCGATTATCAGGCAGCTGAGCAGGCATGAATCCTGCGGCCCAGCTGGCGATTATCAGGCAGCTGAGCAGGCATGAATCCTGCGGCCCAGCTGGCGATTATCAGGCAGCTGAGCAGGCATGAATCCTGCGGCCCAGCTGGCGATTATCAGGCAGCTGAGCAGGCATGAATCCTGCGGCCCAGCTGGCGATTATCAGGCAGCTGAGCAGGCGCTGATCCCGCACCTCAGCAGGCACTGATCACGTGCCTGTCATGCAGTGATCAGGTGACTGAGAGGCGCTGATCATGTGACTGCTCATGTGCTGATCAGGTAGCTCTCCTGCACGGATCATGTGCCTCAGCAGGCAAGAATCAAGCAGCTGAGCAGGCATGAATCCTGCGGCCCAGCTGGCGATTATCAGGCAGCTGAGCAGGCATGAATCCTGCGGCCCAGCTGGCGATTATCAGGCAGCTGAGCAGGCATGAATCCTGCGGCCCAGCTGGCGATTATCAGGCAGCTGAGCAGGCATGAATCCTGCGGCCCAGCTGGCGGTTATCAGGCAGCTGAGCAGGCATGAATCCTGCGGCCCAGCTGGCGATTATCAGGCAGCTGAGCAGGCATGAATCCTGCGGCCCAGCTGGCGATTATCAGGCAGCTGAGCAGGCATGAATCCTGCGGCCCAGCTGGCGATTATCAGGCAGCTGAGCAGGCATGAATCCTGCGGCCCAGCTGGCGGTTATCAGGCAGCTGAGCAGGCATGAATCCTGCGGCCCAGCTGGCGATTATCAGGCAGCTGAGCAGGCATGAATCCTGCGGCCCAGCTGGCGGTTATCAGGCAGCTGAGCAGGCATGAATCCTGCGGCCCAGCTGGCGATTATCAGGCAGCTGAGCAGGCATGAATCCTGCGGCCCAGCTGGCGATTATCAGGCAGCTGAGCAGGCGCTGATCCCGCACCTCAGCAGGCACTGATCACGTGCCTGTCATGCAGTGATCAGGTGACTGAGAGGCGCTGATCATGTGACTGCTCATGTGCTGATCAGGCAGCTCTCCTGCACGGATCATGTGCCTCAGCAGGCAAGAATCAAGCAGCTGAGCAGGCATGAATCCTGCGGCCCAGCTGGCGATTATCAGGCAGCTGAGCAGGCATGAATCCTGCGGCCCAGCTGGCGATTATCAGGCAGCTGAGCAGGCATGAATCCTGCGGCCCAGCTGGCGATTATCAGGCAGCTGAGCAGGCATGAATCCTGCGGCCCAGCTGGCGATTATCAGGCAGCTGAGCAGGCATGAATCCTGCGGCCCAGCTGGCGATTATCAGGCAGCTGAGCAGGCATGAATCCTGCGGCCCAGCTGGCGATTATCAGGCAGCTGAGCAGGCATGAATCCTGCGGCCCAGCTGGCGATTATCAGGCAGCTGAGCAGGCATGAATCCTGCGGCCCAGCTGGCGGTTATCAGGCAGCTGAGCAGGCATGAATCCTGCGGCCCAGCTGGCGATTATCAGGCAGCTGAGCAGGCATGAATCCTGCGGCCCAGCTGGCGATTATCAGGCAGCTGAGCAGGCATGAATCCTGCGGCCCAGTTGGCGATTATCAGGCAGCTGAGCAGGCATGAATCCTGCGGCCCAGCTGGCGATTATCAGGCAGCTGAGCAGGCATGAATCCTGCGGCCCAGCTGGCGAATATCAGGCAGCTGAGCAGGCATGAATCCTGCGGCCCAGCTGGCGATTATCAGGCAGCTGAGCAGGCATGAATCCTGCGGCCCAGCTGGCGATTATCAGGCAGCTGAGCAGGCATGAATCCTGCGGCCCAGCTGGCGATTATCAGGCAGCTGAGCAGGCATGATCCCGCACCTCCAGGCACTGATCACGTGCCTGTCATGCAGTGATCAGGTGACTGAGATCGCTGCATGTGACTGCTCATGTGCTGATCAGGTAGCTCTCCTGCACGAATCATGTGCCCAGCAGGCAAGAATCAAGCAGCTGAGCAGGCATGAATCCTGCGGCCCAGCTGGCGATTATCAGGCAGCTGAGCAGGCATGAATCCTGCGGCCCAGCTGGCGATTATCAGGCAGCTGAGCAGGCATGAATCCTGCGGCCCAGCTGGCGATTATCAGGCAGCTGAGCAGGCGCTGATCCCGCACCTCAGCAGGCACTGATCACGTGCCTGTCATGCAGTGATCAGGTGACTGAGAGGCGCTGATCATGTGACTGCTCATGTGCTGATCAGGTAGCTCTCCTGCACGGATCATGTGCCTCAGCAGGCAAGAATCAAGCAGCTGAGCAGGCATGAATCCTGCGGCCCAGCTGGCGATTATCAGGCAGCTGAGCAGGCATGAATCCTGCGGCCCAGCTGGCGATTATCAGGCAGCTGAGCAGGCATGAATCCTGCGGCCCAGCTGGCGATTATCAGGCAGCTGAGCAGGCATGAATCCTGCGGCCCAGCTGGCGATTATCAGGCAGCTGAGCAGGCATGAATCCTGCGGCCCAGCTGGCGATTATCAGGCAGCTGAGCAGGCATGAATCCTGCGGCCCAGCTGGCGATTATCAGGCAGCTGAGCAGGCATGAATCCTGCGGCCCAGCTGGCGGTTATCAGGCAGCTGAGCAGGCATGAATCCTGCGGCCCAGCTGGCGATTATCAGGCAGCTGAGCAGGCATGAATCCTGCGGCCCAGCTGGCGATTATCAGGCAGCTGAGCAGGCATGAATCCTGCGGCCCAGCTGGCGATTATCAGGCAGCTGAGCAGGCATGAATCCTGCGGCCCAGCTGGCGATTATCAGGCAGCTGAGCAGGCATGAATCCTGCGGCCCAGCTGGCGATTATCAGGCAGCTGAGCAGGCATGAATCCTGCGGCCCAGCTGGCGATTATCAGGCAGCTGAGCAGGCATGAATCCTGCGGCCCAGCTGGCGATTATCAGGCAGCTGAGCAGGCATGAATCCTGCGGCCCAGCTGGCGATTATCAGGCAGCTGAGCAGGCATGAATCCTGCGGCCCAGCTGGCGATTATCAGGCAGCTGAGCAGGCATGATCCCGCACCTCAGCAGGCACTGATCATGCCTGTCATGGTGATCAGGTGACTGAGAGGCGCTGATCATGTGACTGCTCATGATCAGGCAGCTGAGCTGCACGGATCCTGTGCCCAGCTGGCAGAATCAGGCAGCTGAGCAGGCATGAATCCTGCGGCCCAGCTGGCGATTATCAGGCAGCTGAGCAGGCATGAATCCTGCGGCCCAGCTGGCGATTATCAGGCAGCTGAGCAGGCATGAATCCTGCGGCCCAGCTGGCGATTATCAGGCAGCTGAGCAGGCATGAATCCTGCGGCCCAGCTGGCGATTATCAGGCAGCTGAGCAGGCATGAATCCTGCGGCCCAGCTGGCGATTATCAGGCAGCTGAGCAGGCATGAATCCTGCGGCCCAGCTGGCGATTATCAGGCAGCTGAGCAGGCGCTGATCCCGCACCTCAGCAGGCACTGATCACGTGCCTGTCATGCAGTGATCAGGTGACTGAGAGGCGCTGATCATGTGACTGCTCATGTGCTGATCAGGTAGCTCTCCTGCACGGATCATGTGCCTCAGCAGGCAAGAATCAAGCAGCTGAGCAGGCATGAATCCTGCGGCCCAGCTGGCGATTATCAGGCAGCTGAGCAGGCATGAATCCTGCGGCCCAGCTGGCGATTATCAGGCAGCTGAGCAGGCATGAATCCTGCGGCCCAGCTGGCGATTATCAGGCAGCTGAGCAGGCATGAATCCTGCGGCCCAGCTGGCGATTATCAGGCAGCTGAGCAGGCATGAATCCTGCGGCCCAGCTGGCGATTATCAGGCAGCTGAGCAGGCATGAATCCTGCGGCCCAGCTGGCGATTATCAGGCAGCTGAGCAGGCATGAATCCTGCGGCCCAGCTGGCGATTATCAGGCAGCTGAGCAGGCATGAATCCTGCGGCCCAGCTGGCGATTATCAGGCAGCTGAGCAGGCATGAATCCTGCGGCCCAGCTGGCGATTATCAGGCAGCTGAGCAGGCATGAATCCTGCGGCCCAGCTGGCGATTATCAGGCAGCTGAGCAGGCATGAATCCTGCGGCCCAGCTGGCGATTATCAGGCAGCTGAGCAGGCATGAATCCTGCGGCCCAGCTGGCGATTATCAGGCAGCTGAGCAGGCATGAATCCTGCGGCCCAGCTGGCGATTATCAGGCAGCTGAGCAGGCATGAATCCTGCGGCCCAGCTGGCGATTATCAGGCAGCTGAGCAGGCATGAATCCTGCGGCCCAGCTGGCGATTATCAGGCAGCTGAGCAGGCATGAATCCTGCGGCCCAGCTGGCGATTATCAGGCAGCTGAGCAGGCATGAATCCTGCGGCCCAGCTGGCGATTATCAGGCAGCTGAGCAGGCATGAATCCTGCGGCCCAGCTGGCGATTATCAGGCAGCTGAGCAGGCATGAATCCTGCGGCCCAGCTGGCGATTATCAGGCAGCTGAGCAGGCGCTGATCCCGCACCTCAGCAGGCACTGATCACGTGCCTGTCATGCAGTGATCAGGTGACTGAGAGGCGCTGATCATGTGACTGCTCATGTGCTGATCAGGTAGCTCTCCTGCACGGATCATGTGCCTCAGCAGGCAAGAATCAAGCAGCTGAGCAGGCATGAATCCTGCGGCCCAGCTGGCGATTATCAGGCAGCTGAGCAGGCATGAATCCTGCGGCCCAGCTGGCGATTATCAGGCAGCTGAGCAGGCATGAATCCTGCGGCCCAGCTGGCGATTATCAGGCAGCTGAGCAGGCATGAATCCTGCGGCCCAGCTGGCGATTATCAGGCAGCTGAGCAGGCATGAATCCTGCGGCCCAGCTGGCGGTTATCAGGCAGCTGAGCAGGCATGAATCCTGCGGCCCAGCTGGCGATTATCAGGCAGCTGAGCAGGCATGAATCCTGCGGCCCAGCTGGCGATTATCAGGCAGCTGAGCAGGCATGAATCCTGCGGCCCAGCTGGCGATTATCAGGCAGCTGAGCAGGCATGAATCCTGCGGCCCAGCTGGCGATTATCAGGCAGCTGAGCAGGCATGAATCCTGCGGCCCAGCTGGCGATTATCAGGCAGCTGAGCAGGCATGAATCCTGCGGCCCAGCTGGCGATTATCAGGCAGCTGAGCAGGCATGAATCCTGCGGCCCAGCTGGCGATTATCAGGCAGCTGAGCAGGCATGAATCCTGCACCTCAGCAGGCACTGATCAGGTGCCTGTCATGCAGTGATCAGGTGACTGAGGCGCTGATCATGTGACTGCTCAGCGCTGATCAGGCAGCTCTCCTGCACGGATCATGTGCCTCAGCAGGCAAGAATCAGGCAGCTGAGCAGGCATGAATCCTGCGGCCCAGCTGGCGATTATCAGGCAGCTGAGCAGGCATGAATCCTGCGGCCCAGCTGGCGATTATCAGGCAGCTGAGCAGGCATGAATCCTGCGGCCCAGCTGGCGATTATCAGGCAGCTGAGCAGGCATGAATCCTGCGGCCCAGCTGGCGATTATCAGGCAGCTGAGCAGGCATGAATCCTGCGGCCCAGCTGGCGATTATCAGGCAGCTGAGCAGGCATGAATCCTGCGGCCCAGCTGGCGATTATCAGGCAGCTGAGCAGGCATGAATCCTGCGGCCCAGCTGGCGGTTATCAGGCAGCTGAGCAGGCATGAATCCTGCGGCCCAGCTGGCGATTATCAGGCAGCTGAGCAGGCATGAATCCTGCGGCCCAGCTGGCGATTATCAGGCAGCTGAGCAGGCATGAATCCTGCGGCCCAGCTGGCGATTATCAGGCAGCTGAGCAGGCATGAATCCTGCGGCCCAGCTGGCGATTATCAGGCAGCTGAGCAGGCATGAATCCTGCGGCCCAGCTGGCGATTATCAGGCAGCTGAGCAGGCATGAATCCTGCGGCCCAGCTGGCGATTATCAGGCAGCTGAGCAGGCATGAATCCTGCGGCCCAGCTGGCGATTATCAGGCAGCTGAGCAGGCATGAATCCTGCGGCCCAGCTGGCGATTATCAGGCAGCTGAGCAGGCATGAATCCTGCGGCCCAGCTGGCGATTATCAGGCAGCTGAGCAGGCATGAATCCCGCACCTCAGCAGGCACTGAGCATGCCTGGCAGCTGATCAGGCACTGAAGCGCTGATCATGTGGCTCATTATCAGGCAGCTGAGCAGGCATGAATCCTGCGGCCCAGCTGGCGATTATCAGGCAGCTGAGCAGGCATGAATCCTGCGGCCCAGCTGGCGATTATCAGGCAGCTGAGCAGGCATGAATCCTGCGGCCCAGCTGGCGATTATCAGGCAGCTGAGCAGGCATGAATCCTGCGGCCCAGCTGGCGATTATCAGGCAGCTGAGCAGGCGCTGATCCCGCACCTCAGCAGGCACTGATCACGTGCCTGTCATGCAGTGATCAGGTGACTGAGAGGCGCTGATCATGTGACTGCTCATGTGCTGATCAGGTAGCTCTCCTGCACGGATCATGTGCCTCAGCAGGCAAGAATCAAGCAGCTGAGCAGGCATGAATCCTGCGGCCCAGCTGGCGATTATCAGGCAGCTGAGCAGGCATGAATCCTGCGGCCCAGCTGGCGATTATCAGGCAGCTGAGCAGGCATGAATCCTGCGGCCCAGCTGGCGATTATCAGGCAGCTGAGCAGGCATGAATCCTGCGGCCCAGCTGGCGATTATCAGGCAGCTGAGCAGGCATGAATCCTGCGGCCCAGCTGGCGATTATCAGGCAGCTGAGCAGGCATGAATCCTGCGGCCCAGCTGGCGATTATCAGGCAGCTGAGCAGGCATGAATCCTGCGGCCCAGCTGGCGATTATCAGGCAGCTGAGCAGGCATGAATCCTGCGGCCCAGCTGGCGATTATCAGGCAGCTGAGCAGGCATGAATCCTGCGGCCCAGCTGGCGATTATCAGGCAGCTGAGCAGGCATGAATCCTGCGGCCCAGCTGGCGATTATCAGGCAGCTGAGCAGGCATGAATCCTGCGGCCCAGCTGGCGATTATCAGGCAGCTGAGCAGGCATGAATCCTGCGGCCCAGCTGGCGATTATCAGGCAGCTGAGCAGGCATGAATCCTGCGGCCCAGCTGGCGATTATCAGGCAGCTGAGCAGGCATGAATCCTGCGGCCCAGCTGGCGATTATCAGGCAGCTGAGCAGGCATGAATCCTGCGGCCCAGCTGGCGATTATCAGGCAGCTGAGCAGGCATGAATCCTGCGGCCCAGCTGGCGATTATCAGGCAGCTGAGCAGGCGCTGATCCCGCACCTCAGCAGGCACTGATCACGTGCCTGTCATGCAGTGATCAGGTGACTGAGAGGCGCTGATCATGTGACTGCTCATGTGCTGATCAGGTAGCTCTCCTGCACGGATCATGTGCCTCAGCAGGCAAGAATCAAGCAGCTGAGCAGGCATGAATCCTGCGGCCCAGCTGGCGATTATCAGGCAGCTGAGCAGGCATGAATCCTGCGGCCCAGCTGGCGATTATCAGGCAGCTGAGCAGGCATGAATCCTGCGGCCCAGCTGGCGATTATCAGGCAGCTGAGCAGGCATGAATCCTGCGGCCCAGCTGGCGATTATCAGGCAGCTGAGCAGGCATGAATCCTGCGGCCCAGCTGGCGATTATCAGGCAGCTGAGCAGGCATGAATCCTGCGGCCCAGCTGGCGATTATCAGGCAGCTGAGCAGGCATGATCCTGCACCCAGCTGGCACTGATCACGTGCTGTCATGCAGTGATCAGGTGACTGAGAGGCGCTGATCATGTGACTGCTCATGTGCTGATCAGGTAGCTCTCCTGCAGGATCATGCCTCAGCAGGCAATCAGGCAGCTGAGCAGGCATGAATCCTGCGGCCCAGCTGGCGATTATCAGGCAGCTGAGCAGGCATGAATCCTGCGGCCCAGCTGGCGATTATCAGGCAGCTGAGCAGGCATGAATCCTGCGGCCCAGCTGGCGATTATCAGGCAGCTGAGCAGGCATGAATCCTGCGGCCCAGCTGGCGATTATCAGGCAGCTGAGCAGGCATGAATCCTGCGGCCCAGCTGGCGATTATCAGGCAGCTGAGCAGGCATGAATCCTGCGGCCCAGCTGGCGATTATCAGGCAGCTGAGCAGGCATGAATCCTGCGGCCCAGCTGGCGATTATCAGGCAGCTGAGCAGGCATGAATCCTGCGGCCCAGCTGGCGATTATCAGGCAGCTGAGCAGGCGCTGATCCCGCACCTCAGCAGGCACTGATCACGTGCCTGTCATGCAGTGATCAGGTGACTGAGAGGCGCTGATCATGTGACTGCTCATGTGCTGATCAGGTAGCTCTCCTGCACGGATCATGTGCCTCAGCAGGCAAGAATCAAGCAGCTGAGCAGGCATGAATCCTGCGGCCCAGCTGGCGATTATCAGGCAGCTGAGCAGGCATGAATCCTGCGGCCCAGCTGGCGATTATCAGGCAGCTGAGCAGGCATGAATCCTGCGGCCCAGCTGGCGATTATCAGGCAGCTGAGCAGGCATGAATCCTGCGGCCCAGCTGGCGATTATCAGGCAGCTGAGCAGGCATGAATCCTGCGGCCCAGCTGGCGATTATCAGGCAGCTGAGCAGGCATGAATCCTGCGGCCCAGCTGGCGATTATCAGGCAGCTGAGCAGGCATGAATCCTGCGGCCCAGCTGGCGATTATCAGGCAGCTGAGCAGGCATGAATCCTGCGGCCCAGCTGGCGGTTATCAGGCAGCTGAGCAGGCATGAATCCTGCGGCCCAGCTGGATTATCAGGCAGCTGAGCAGGCATGAATCCTGCGGCCCAGCTGGCGATTATCAGGCAGCTGAGCAGGCATGAATCCTGCGGCCCAGCTGGCGATTATCAGGCAGCTGAGCAGGCATGAATCCTGCGGCCCAGCTGGCGATTATCAGGCAGCTGAGCAGGCATGAATCCTGCGGCCCAGCTGGCGATTATCAGGCAGCTGAGCAGGCATGAATCCTGCGGCCCAGCTGGCGATTATCAGGCAGCTGAGCAGGCATGAATCCTGCGGCCCAGCTGGCGATTATCAGGCAGCTGAGCAGGCATGAATCCTGCGGCCCAGCTGGCGATTATCAGGCAGCTGAGCAGGCATGATCATCCAGCAGGCACTGATCACGTGCCTGTCATGCAGTGATCAGGTGACTGAGAGGCGCTGATCATGTGACTGCTCAGTGCTGATCAGGCAGCTCTCCTGCACGGATCATGCGCCCAGCTGGCAAGAATCAGGCAGCTGAGCAGGCATGAATCCTGCGGCCCAGCTGGCGATTATCAGGCAGCTGAGCAGGCATGAATCCTGCGGCCCAGCTGGCGATTATCAGGCAGCTGAGCAGGCATGAATCCTGCGGCCCAGCTGGCGATTATCAGGCAGCTGAGCAGGCATGATTCCGCACCTCAGCAGGCACTGATCAGTGCCTGTCATGGTGATCAGGTGACTGAGAGGCGCTGATCATGTGACTGCTCATGTGCTGATCAGGCAGCTGAGCAGGCACGAATCCTGTGCCCAGCTGGCAAGAATCAAGCAGCTGAGCAGGCATGAATCCTGCGGCCCAGCTGGCGATTATCAGGCAGCTGAGCAGGCATGAATCCTGCGGCCCAGCTGGCGATTATCAGGCAGCTGAGCAGGCATGAATCCTGCGGCCCAGCTGGCGATTATCAGGCAGCTGAGCAGGCATGAATCCTGCGGCCCAGCTGGCGATTATCAGGCAGCTGAGCAGGCATGAATCCTGCGGCCCAGCTGGCGATTATCAGGCAGCTGAGCAGGCATGAATCCTGCGGCCCAGCTGGCGATTATCAGGCAGCTGAGCAGGCATGAATCCTGCGGCCCAGCTGGCGATTATCAGGCAGCTGAGCAGGCATGAATCCTGCGGCCCAGCTGGCGATTATCAGGCAGCTGAGCAGGCATGAATCCTGCGGCCCAGCTGGCGATTATCAGGCAGCTGAGCAGGCATGAATCCTGCGGCCCAGCTGGCGATTATCAGGCAGCTGAGCAGGCATGAATCCTGCGGCCCAGCTGGCGATTATCAGGCAGCTGAGCAGGCATGAATCCTGCGGCCCAGCTGGCGATTATCAGGCAGCTGAGCAGGCATGAATCCTGCGGCCCAGCTGGCGATTATCAGGCAGCTGAGCAGGCATGAATCCTGCGGCCCAGCTGGCGATTATCAGGCAGCTGAGCAGGCATGAATCCTGCGGCCCAGCTGGCGATTATCAGGCAGCTGAGCAGGCATGAATCCTGCGGCCCAGCTGGCGATTATCAGGCAGCTGAGCAGGCGCTGATCCCGCACCTCAGCAGGCACTGATCACGTGCCTGTCATGCAGTGATCAGGTGACTGAGAGGCGCTGATCATGTGACTGCTCATGCTGATCAGGTAGCTCTCCTGCACGGATCATGTGCCTCAGCAGGCAAGAATCAAGCAGCTGAGCAGGCATGAATCCTGCGGCCCAGCTGGCGATTATCAGGCAGCTGAGCAGGCATGAATCCTGCGGCCCAGCTGGCGATTATCAGGCAGCTGAGCAGGCATGAATCCTGCGGCCCAGCTGGCGATTATCAGGCAGCTGAGCAGGCATGAATCCTGCGGCCCAGCTGGCGATTATCAGGCAGCTGAGCAGGCATGAATCCTGCGGCCCAGCTGGCGATTATCAGGCAGCTGAGCAGGCATGAATCCTGCGGCCCAGCTGGCGATTATCAGGCAGCTGAGCAGGCATGATCCCACCTCAGCAGGCACTGATCACGTGCCTGTCATGCAGTGATCAGGTGACTGAGAGGCGCTGATCATGTGACTGCTCATGTGCTGATCAGGTAGCTCTCCTGCACGGATCATGTGCCTCAGCAGGCAAGAATCAAGCAGCTGAGCAGGCATGAATCCTGCGGCCCAGCTGGCGATTATCAGGCAGCTGAGCAGGCATGAATCCTGCGGCCCAGCTGGCGATTATCAGGCAGCTGAGCAGGCATGAATCCTGCGGCCCAGCTGGCGATTATCAGGCAGCTGAGCAGGCATGAATCCTGCGGCCCAGCTGGCGATTATCAGGCAGCTGAGCAGGCATGAATCCTGCGGCCCAGCTGGCGATTATCAGGCAGCTGAGCAGGCATGAATCCTGCGGCCCAGCTGGCGATTATCAGGCAGCTGAGCAGGCATGAATCCTGCGGCCCAGCTGGCGATTATCAGGCAGCTGAGCAGGCATGAATCCTGCGGCCCAGCTGGCGATTATCAGGCAGCTGAGCAGGCGCTGATCCCGCACCCAGCAGGCACTGATCACGTGCCTGTCATGCAGTGATCAGGTGACTGAGAGGCGCTGATCATGTGACTGCTCATGTGCTGATCAGGTAGCTCTCCTGCACGGATCATGTGCCTCAGCAGGCAAGAATCAAGCAGCTGAGCAGGCATGAATCCTGCGGCCCAGCTGGCGATTATCAGGCAGCTGAGCAGGCATGAATCCTGCGGCCCAGCTGGCGATTATCAGGCAGCTGAGCAGGCATGAATCCTGCGGCCCAGCTGGCGATTATCAGGCAGCTGAGCAGGCATGAATCCTGCGGCCCAGCTGGCGATTATCAGGCAGCTGAGCAGGCATGAATCCTGCGGCCCAGCTGGCGATTATCAGGCAGCTGAGCAGGCATGAATCCTGCGGCCCAGCTGGCGATTATCAGGCAGCTGAGCAGGCATGAATCCTGCGGCCCAGCTGGCGATTATCAGGCAGCTGAGCAGGCATGAATCCTGCGGCCCAGCTGGCGATTATCAGGCAGCTGAGCAGGCATGAATCCTGCGGCCCAGCTGGCGATTATCAGGCAGCTGAGCAGGCATGAATCCTGCGGCCCAGCTGGCGATTATCAGGCAGCTGAGCAGGCATGAATCCTGCGGCCCAGCTGGCGATTATCAGGCAGCTGAGCAGGCATGAATCCTGCGGCCCAGCTGGCGATTATCAGGCAGCTGAGCAGGCATGAATCCTGCGGCCCAGCTGGCGATTATCAGGCAGCTGAGCAGGCATGAATCCTGCGGCCCAGCTGGCGATTATCAGGCAGCTGAGCAGGCATGAATCCTGCGGCCCAGCTGGCGATTATCAGGCAGCTGAGCAGGCATGAATCCTGCGGCCCAGCTGGCGATTATCAGGCAGCTGAGCAGGCATGAATCCTGCGGCCCAGCTGGCGATTATCAGGCAGCTGAGCAGGCATGAATCCTGCGGCCCAGCTGGCGATTATCAGGCAGCTGAGCAGGCATGAATCCTGCGGCCCAGCTGGCGATTATCAGGCAGCTGAGCAGGCATGAATCCTGCGGCCCAGCTGGCGATTATCAGGCAGCTGAGCAGGCATGAATCCTGCGGCCCAGCTGGCGATTATCAGGCAGCTGAGCAGGCATGAATCCTGCGGCCCAGCTGGCGATTATCAGGCAGCTGAGCAGGCATGAATCCTGCGGCCCAGCTGGCGATTATCAGGCAGCTGAGCAGGCATGAATCCTGCGGCCCAGCTGGCGATTATCAGGCAGCTGAGCAGGCGCTGATCCCGCACCTCGCAGGCACTGATCACGTGCCTGTCATGCAGTGATCAGGTGACTGAGAGGCGCTGATCATGTGACTGCTCATGTGCTGATCAGGTAGCTCTCCTGCACGGATCATGTGCCTCAGCAGGCAAGAATCAAGCAGCTGAGCAGGCATGAATCCTGCGGCCCAGCTGGCGATTATCAGGCAGCTGAGCAGGCATGAATCCTGCGGCCCAGCTGGCGATTATCAGGCAGCTGAGCAGGCATGAATCCTGCGGCCCAGCTGGCGATTATCAGGCAGCTGAGCAGGCGCTGATCCCGGCCCAGCAGGCACTGATCACGTGCCTGTCATGCAGTGATCAGGTGACTGAGAGGCATGATCATGTGACTGCTCATGTGCTGATCAGGTAGCTCTCCTGCACGGATCATGTGCCTCAGCAGGCAAGAATCAGGCAGCTGAGCAGGCATGAATCCTGCGGCCCAGCTGGCGATTATCAGGCAGCTGAGCAGGCATGAATCCTGCGGCCCAGCTGGCGATTATCAGGCAGCTGAGCAGGCATGAATCCTGCGGCCCAGCTGGCGATTATCAGGCAGCTGAGCAGGCATGAATCCTGCGGCCCAGCTGGCGATTATCAGGCAGCTGAGCAGGCATGAATCCTGCGGCCCAGCTGGCGATTATCAGGCAGCTGAGCAGGCGCTGATCCCGCACCTCAGCAGGCACTGATCACGTGCCTGTCATGCAGTGATCAGGTGACTGAGGCGCTGATCATGTGACTGCTCATGTGCTGATCAGAGCTCTCCACGGATCATGTGCCTCAGCGGCAAGAATCAGGCAGCTGAGCAGGCATGAATCCTGCGGCCCAGCTGGCGATTATCAGGCAGCTGAGCAGGCATGAATCCTGCGGCCCAGCTGGCGATTATCAGGCAGCTGAGCAGGCATGAATCCTGCGGCCCAGCTGGCGATTATCAGGCAGCTGAGCAGGCATGAATCCTGCGGCCCAGCTGGCGATTATCAGGCAGCTGAGCAGGCATGAATCCTGCGGCCCAGCTGGCGATTATCAGGCAGCTGAGCAGGCATGAATCCTGCGGCCCAGCTGGCGATTATCAGGCAGCTGAGCAGGCATGAATCCTGCGGCCCAGCTGGCGATTATCAGGCAGCTGAGCAGGCATGAATCCTGCGGCCCAGCTGGCGTTATCAGGCAGCTGAGCAGGCATGAATCCTGCGGCCCAGCTGGCGATTATCAGGCAGCTGAGCAGGCATGAATCCTGCGGCCCAGCTGGCGATTATCAGGCAGCTGAGCAGGCATGAATCCTGCGGCCCAGCTGGCGATTATCAGGCAGCTGAGCAGGCATGATCCCGCACCTCCAGGGCACAGATGCGGCCTGTCATGCAGGCAGGTGACTGAGAGGCGCTGATCATGTGACTGCTCATGCTTATCAGGCAGCTCCTGCACGGATCATGTGCCTCAGCTGGCAAGAATCAGGCAGCTGAGCAGGCATGAATCCTGCGGCCCAGCTGGCGATTATCAGGCAGCTGAGCAGGCATGAATCCTGCGGCCCAGCTGGCGATTATCAGGCAGCTGAGCAGGCATGAATCCTGCGGCCCAGCTGGCGATATCAGGCAGCTGAGCAGGCGCTGATCCCGCACCCAGCAGGCACTGATCACGTGCTGTCATGCAGTGATCAGGTGACTGAGAGGCGCTGATCATGTGACTGCTCATGTGCTGATCAGGTAGCTCTCACGGATGTGTGCCTCAGCAGGCAAGAATCAAGCAGCTGAGCAGGCATGAATCCTGCGGCCCAGCTGGCGATTATCAGGCAGCTGAGCAGGCATGAATCCTGCGGCCCAGCTGGCGATTATCAGGCAGCTGAGCAGGCATGAATCCTGCGGCCCAGCTGGCGATTATCAGGCAGCTGAGCAGGCATGAATCCTGCGGCCCAGCTGGCGATTATCAGGCAGCTGAGCAGGCATGAATCCTGCGGCCCAGCTGGCGATTATCAGGCAGCTGAGCAGGCGCTGATCCCGCACCTCAGCAGGCACTGATCACGTGCCTGTCATGCAGTGATCAGGTGAGAGGCGCTGATCATGTGACTGCTCATGCCTGATCAGGCAGCTGAGGCACGGATCATGTGCCCAGCTATCAGGCAGCTGAGCAGGCATGAATCCTGCGGCCCAGCTGGCGATTATCAGGCAGCTGAGCAGGCATGAATCCTGCGGCCCAGCTGGCGATTATCAGGCAGCTGAGCAGGCATGAATCCTGCGGCCCAGCTGGCGATTATCAGGCAGCTGAGCAGGCATGAATCCTGCGGCCCAGCTGGCGATTATCAGGCAGCTGAGCAGGCATGAATCCTGCGGCCCAGCTGGCGATTATCAGGCAGCTGAGCAGGCATGAATCCTGCGGCCCAGCTGGCGTTATCAGGCAGCTGAGCAGGCATGAATCCTGCGGCCCAGCTGGCGATTATCAGGCAGCTGAGCAGGCATGAATCCTGCGGCCCAGCTGGCGATTATCAGGCAGCTGAGCAGGCATGAATCCTGCGGCCCAGCTGGCGATTATCAGGCAGCTGAGCAGGCATGAATCCTGCGGCCCAGCTGGCGATTATCAGGCAGCTGAGCAGGCATGAATCCTGCGGCCCAGCTGGCGATTATCAGGCAGCTGAGCAGGCATGAATCCTGCGGCCCAGCTGGCGATTATCAGGCAGCTGAGCAGGCATGAATCCTGCGGCCCAGCTGGCGATTATCAGGCAGCTGAGCAGGCATGAATCCTGCGGCCCAGCTGGCGATTATCAGGCAGCTGAGCAGGCGCTGATCCCGCACCTCAGCAGGCACTGATCACGTGCCTGTCATGCAGTGATCAGGTGACTGAGAGGCGCTGATCATGTGACTGCTCATGTGCTGATCAGGTAGCTCTCCTGCACGGATCATGTGCCTCAGCAGCAAATCAAGCAGCTGAGCAGGCATGAATCCTGCGGCCCAGCTGGCGATTATCAGGCAGCTGAGCAGGCATGAATCCTGCGGCCCAGCTGGCGATTATCAGGCAGCTGAGCAGGCATGAATCCTGCGGCCCAGCTGGCGATTATCAGGCAGCTGAGCAGGCATGAATCCTGCGGCCCAGCTGGCGATTATCAGGCAGCTGAGCAGGCATGAATCCTGCGGCCCAGCTGGCGATTATCAGGCAGCTGAGCAGGCGCTGATCCCGCACCTCAGCAGGCACTGATCACGTGCCTGTCATGCAGTGATCAGGTGACTGAGAGGCGCTGATCATGTGACTGCTCATGTGCTGATCAGGTAGCTCTCCTGCACGGATCATGTGCCTCAGCAGGCAAGAATCAAGCAGCTGAGCAGGCATGAATCCTGCGGCCCAGCTGGCGATTATCAGGCAGCTGAGCAGGCATGAATCCTGCGGCCCAGCTGGCGATTATCAGGCAGCTGAGCAGGCATGAATCCTGCGGCCCAGCTGGCGATTATCAGGCAGCTGAGCAGGCATGAATCCTGCGGCCCAGCTGGCGATTATCAGGCAGCTGAGCAGGCATGAATCCTGCGGCCCAGCTGGCGGTTATCAGGCAGCTGAGCAGGCATGAATCCTGCGGCCCAGCTGGCGATTATCAGGCAGCTGAGCAGGCATGAATCCTGCGGCCCAGCTGGCGATTATCAGGCAGCTGAGCAGGCATGAATCCTGCGGCCCAGCTGGCGATTATCAGGCAGCTGAGCAGGCATGAATCCTGCGGCCCAGCTGGCGATTATCAGGCAGCTGAGCAGGCTGATCCCGCACCTCAGCAGGCACTGATCACGTGCCTGTCATGCAGTGATCAGGTGACTGAGAGGCGCTGATCATGTGACTGCTCATGTGCTGATCAGGTAGCTCTCCTGCACGGATCATGTGCCTCAGCAGGCAAGAATCAAGCAGCTGAGCAGGCATGAATCCTGCGGCCCAGCTGGCGATTATCAGGCAGCTGAGCAGGCATGAATCCTGCGGCCCAGCTGGCGATTATCAGGCAGCTGAGCAGGCATGAATCCTGCGGCCCAGCTGGCGATTATCAGGCAGCTGAGCAGGCATGAATCCTGCGGCCCAGCTGGCGATTATCAGGCAGCTGAGCAGGCATGAATCCTGCGGCCCAGCTGGCGATTATCAGGCAGCTGAGCAGGCATGAATCCTGCGGCCCAGCTGGCGATTATCAGGCAGCTGAGCAGGCATGAATCCTGCGGCCCAGCTGGCGATTATCAGGCAGCTGAGCAGGCATGAATGCGGCCCAGCTGGCATTATCAGGCAGCTGAGCAGGCATGAATCCTGCGGCCCAGCTGGCTTATCAGGCAGCTGAGCAGGCATGAATCCTGCGGCCCAGCTGGCGGTTATCAGGCAGCTGAGCAGGCATGAATCCTGCGGCCCAGCTGGCGATTATCAGGCAGCTGAGCAGGCATGAATCCTGCGGCCCAGCTGGCGATTATCAGGCAGCTGAGCAGGCATGAATCCTGCGGCCCAGCTGGCGATTATCAGGCAGCTGAGCAGGCATGAATCCTGCGGCCCAGCTGGCGGTTATCAGGCAGCTGAGCAGGCATGAATCCTGCGGCCCAGCTGGCGATTATCAGGCAGCTGAGCAGGCATGAATCCTGCGGCCCAGCTGGCGATTATCAGGCAGCTGAGCAGGCGCTGATCCCGCACCTCAGCAGGCACTGATCACGTGCCTGTCATGCAGTGATCAGGTGACTGAGAGGCGCTGATCATGTGACTGCTCATGTGCTGATCAGGTAGCTCTCCTGCACGGATCATGTGCCTCAGCAGGCAAGAATCAAGCAGCTGAGCAGGCATGAATCCTGCGGCCCAGCTGGCGATTATCAGGCAGCTGAGCAGGCATGAATCCTGCGGCCCAGCTGGCGATTATCAGGCAGCTGAGCAGGCATGAATCCTGCGGCCCAGCTGGCGTTATCAGGCAGCTGAGCAGGCATGAATCCTGCGGCCCAGCTGGCGATTATCAGGCAGCTGAGCAGGCATGAATCCTGCGGCCCAGCTGGCGATTATCAGGCAGCTGAGCAGGCATGAATCCTGCGGCCCAGCTGGCGATTATCAGGCAGCTGAGCAGGCATGAATCCTGCGGCCCAGCTGGCGGTTATCAGGCAGCTGAGCAGGCATGAATCCTGCGGCCCAGCTGGCGATTATCAGGCAGCTGAGCAGGCATGAATCCTGCGGCCCAGCTGGCGATTATCAGGCAGCTGAGCAGGCGCTGATCCCGCACCTCAGCAGGCACTGATCACGTGCCTGTCATGCAGTGATCAGGTGACTGAGAGGCGCTGATCATGTGACTGCTCATGTGCTGATCAGGTAGCTCTCCTGCACGGATCATGTGCCTCAGCAGGCAAGAATCAAGCAGCTGAGCAGGCATGAATCCTGCGGCCCAGCTGGCGATTATCAGGCAGCTGAGCAGGCATGAATCCTGCGGCCCAGCTGGCGATTATCAGGCAGCTGAGCAGGCATGAATCCTGCGGCCCAGCTGGCGATTATCAGGCAGCTGAGCAGGCATGAATCCTGCGGCCCAGCTGGCGATTATCAGGCAGCTGAGCAGGCATGAATCCTGCGGCCCAGCTGGCGATTATCAGGCAGCTGAGCAGGCATGAATCCTGCGGCCCAGCTGGCGATTATCAGGCAGCTGAGCAGGCATGAATCCTGCGGCCCAGCTGGCGATTATCAGGCAGCTGAGCAGGCATGAATCCTGCGGCCCAGCTGGCGGTTATCAGGCAGCTGAGCAGGCATGAATCCTGCGGCCCAGCTGGCGATTATCAGGCAGCTGAGCAGGCATGAATCCTGCGGCCCAGCTGGCGATTATCAGGCAGCTGAGCAGGCATGAATCCTGCGGCCCAGCTGGCGATTATCAGGCAGCTGAGCAGGCATGAATCCTGCGGCCCAGCTGGCGATTATCAGGCAGCTGAGCAGGCATGAATCCTGCGGCCCAGCTGGCGATTATCAGGCAGCTGAGCAGGCATGAATCCTGCGGCCCAGCTGGCGGTTATCAGGCAGCTGAGCAGGCATGAATCCTGCGGCCCAGCTGGCGGTTATCAGGCAGCTGAGCAGGCATGAATCCTGCGGCCCAGCTGGCGATTATCAGGCAGCTGAGCAGGCATGAATCCTGCGGCCCAGCTGGCGATTATCAGGCAGCTGAGCAGGCTGATCCCGCACCTCAGCAGGCACTGATCACGTGCCTGTCATGCAGTGATCAGGTGACTGAGAGGCGCTGATCATGTGACTGCTCATGTGCTGATCAGGTAGCTCTCCTGCACGGATCATGTGCCTCAGCAGGCAAGAATCAGCAGCTGAGCAGGCATGAATCCTGCGGCCCAGCTGGCGATTATCAGGCAGCTGAGCAGGCATGAATCCTGCGGCCCAGCTGGCGATTATCAGGCAGCTGAGCAGGCATGAATCCTGCGGCCCAGCTGGCGATTATCAGGCAGCTGAGCAGGCGCTGATCCCGCACCTCAGCAGGCACTGATCACGTGCCTGTCATGCAGTGATCAGGTGACTGAGAGGCGCTGATCATGTGACTGCTCATGTGCTGATCAGGTAGCTCTCCTGCACGGATCATGTGCCTCAGCAGGCAGAATCAAGCAGCTGAGCAGGCATGAATCCTGCGGCCCAGCTGGCGATTATCAGGCAGCTGAGCAGGCATGAATCCTGCGGCCCAGCTGGCGATTATCAGGCAGCTGAGCAGGCATGAATCCTGCGGCCCAGCTGGCGATTATCAGGCAGCTGAGCAGGCATGAATCCTGCGGCCCAGCTGGCGATTATCAGGCAGCTGAGCAGGCATGAATCCTGCGGCCCAGCTGGCGATTATCAGGCAGCTGAGCAGGCATGATCCCGCACCTCAGCAGGCACTGATCACGTGCCTGTCATGCAGTGATCAGGTGACTGAGGCTGATCATGTGACTGCTCATGTGCTGATCAGGCAGCTCTCCTGCATGGATCATGTGCCTCAGCAGGCAATTCAAGCAGCTGAGCAGGCATGAATCCTGCGGCCCAGCTGGCGATTATCAGGCAGCTGAGCAGGCATGAATCCTGCGGCCCAGCTGGATTATCAGGCAGCTGAGCAGGCATGAATCCTGCGGCCCAGCTGGCGATTATCAGGCAGCTGAGCAGGCATGAATCCTGCGGCCCAGCTGGCGATTATCAGGCAGCTGAGCAGGCATGAATCACGGCCCAGCTGGCGATTATCAGGCAGCTGAGCAGGCATGAATCCTGCGGCCCAGCTGGCGGTTATCAGGCAGCTGAGCAGGCATGAATCCTGCGGCCCAGCTGGCGTTATCAGGCAGCTGAGCAGGCATGAATCCTGCGGCCCAGCTGGCGGTTATCAGGCAGCTGAGCAGGCATGAATCCTGCGGCCCAGCTGGCGATTATCAGGCAGCTGAGCAGGCATGAATCCTGCGGCCCAGCTGGCGGTTATCAGGCAGCTGAGCAGGCATGAATCCTGCGGCCCAGCTGGCGGTTATCAGGCAGCTGAGCAGGCATGAATCCTGCGGCCCAGCTGGCGATTATCAGGCAGCTGAGCAGGCATGAATCCTGCGGCCCAGCTGGCGATTATCAGGCAGCTGAGCAGGCATGATCCCGCACCTCAGCAGGCACTGAGCGTGCCTGTCATGCAGTGATCAGGTGACTGAGCGCTGAATCATGTGACTGCTCATGTGCTGATCAGGCAGCTGAGCAGGCATGAATCTGCGCCTCCAGCTGGCAAGAATCAGGCAGCTGAGCAGGCATGAATCCTGCGGCCCAGCTGGCGATTATCAGGCAGCTGAGCAGGCATGAATCCTGCGGCCCAGCTGGCGATTATCAGGCAGCTGAGCAGGCATGAATCCTGCGGCCCAGCTGGCGATTATCAGGCAGCTGAGCAGGCGCTGATCCCGCACCTCAGCAGGCACTGATCACGTGCCTGTCATGCAGTGATCAGGTGACTGAGAGGCGCTGATCATGTGACTGCTCATGTGCTGATCAGGTAGCTCTCCTGCAGGATCATGTGCCTCAGCAGGCAAGATCAGGCAGCTGAGCAGGCATGAATCCTGCGGCCCAGCTGGCGATTATCAGGCAGCTGAGCAGGCATGAATCCTGCGGCCCAGCTGGCGATTATCAGGCAGCTGAGCAGGCGCTGATCCCGCACCTCAGCAGGCACTGATCACGTGCCTGTCATGCAGTGATCAGGTGACTGAGAGGCGCTGATCATGTGACTGCTCATGTGCTGATCAGGTAGCTCTCCTGCACGGATCATGTGCCTCAGCAGGCAAGAATCAAGCAGCTGAGCAGGCATGAATCCTGCGGCCCAGCTGGCGATTATCAGGCAGCTGAGCAGGCATGAATCCTGCGGCCCAGCTGGCGATTATCAGGCAGCTGAGCAGGCATGAATCCTGCGGCCCAGCTGGCGATTATCAGGCAGCTGAGCAGGCATGAATCCTGCGGCCCAGCTGGCGATTATCAGGCAGCTGAGCAGGCATGAATCCTGCGGCCCAGCTGGCGGTTATCAGGCAGCTGAGCAGGCATGAATCCTGCGGCCCAGCTGGCGGTTATCAGGCAGCTGAGCAGGCATGAATCCTGCGGCCCAGCTGGCGGTTATCAGGCAGCTGAGCAGGCATGAATCCTGCGGCCCAGCTGGCGATTATCAGGCAGCTGAGCAGGCATGAATCCTGCGGCCCAGCTGGCGATTATCAGGCAGCTGAGCAGGCATGAATCCTGCGGCCCAGCTGGCGGTTATCAGGCAGCTGAGCAGGCATCCTGCGGCCCAGCTGGCGATTATCAGGCAGCTGAGCAGGCATGAATCCTGCGGCCCAGCTGGCGGTTATCAGGCAGCTGAGCAGGCATGAATCCTGCGGCCCAGCTGGCGATATCAGGCAGCTGAGCAGGCATGAATCCTGCGGCCCAGCTGGCGATTATCAGGCAGCTGAGCAGGCATGATCCCGCACCTCAGCAGGCACTGATCACGTGCCTGTCATGCAGTGATCAGGTGACTGAGAGGCGCTGATCATGTGACTGCTCATGTGCTGATCAGGCAGCTCTCCTGCACGGATCATGTGCCTCAGCAGGCAAGAATCAAGCAGCTGAGCAGGCATGAATCCTGCGGCCCAGCTGGCGATTATCAGGCAGCTGAGCAGGCATGAATCCTGCGGCCCAGCTGGCGATTATCAGGCAGCTGAGCAGGCATGAATCCTGCGGCCCAGCTGGCGGTTATCAGGCAGCTGAGCAGGCATGAATCCTGCGGCCCAGCTGGCGATTATCAGGCAGCTGAGCAGGCATGAATCCTGCGGCCCAGCTGGCGATTATCAGGCAGCTGAGCAGGCATGAATCCTGCGGCCCAGCTGGCGATTATCAGGCAGCTGAGCAGGCATGATCCCGCACCTCAGCAGGCACTGATCACGTGCCTGTCATGCAGTGATCAGGTGACTAGAGGCGCTGATCATGTGACTGCTCATGTGCTGATCAGGCAGCTCTCCTGCACGGATCATGTGCCCAGCTGGCGGAATCAAGCAGCTGAGCAGGCATGAATCCTGCGGCCCAGCTGGCGATTATCAGGCAGCTGAGCAGGCATGAATCCTGCGGCCCAGCTGGCGATTATCAGGCAGCTGAGCAGGCATGAATCCTGCGGCCCAGCTGGCGATTATCAGGCAGCTGAGCAGGCATGATCCCGCACCTCAGCAGGCACTGATCACGTGCCTGTCATGCAGTGATCAGGTGACTGAGAGGCGCTGATCATGTGACTGCTCATGTGCTGATCAGGCAGCTCTCCTGCACGGATCATGTGCCTCAGCAGGCAAGAATCAAGCAGCTGAGCAGGCATGAATCCTGCGGCCCAGCTGGCGATTATCAGGCAGCTGAGCAGGCATGAATCCTGCGGCCCAGCTGGCGTTATCAGGCAGCTGAGCAGGCATGAATCCTGCGGCCCAGCTGGCGATTATCAGGCAGCTGAGCAGGCATGAATCCTGCGGCCCAGCTGGCGATTATCAGGCAGCTGAGCAGGCATGAATCCTGCGGCCCAGCTGGCGATTATCAGGCAGCTGAGCAGGCTGATCCCGCACCTCAGCAGGCACTGATCACGTGCCTGTCATGCAGTGATCAGGTGACTGAGAGGCGCTGATCATGTGACTGCTCATGTGCTGATCAGGAGCTCTCCTGCACGGATCATGTGCCTCAGCAGGCAAGAATCAAGCAGCTGAGCAGGCATGAATCCTGCGGCCCAGCTGGCGATTATCAGGCAGCTGAGCAGGCATGAATCCTGCGGCCCAGCTGGCGATTATCAGGCAGCTGAGCAGGCATGAATCCTGCGGCCCAGCTGGCGATTATCAGGCAGCTGAGCAGGCATGAATCCTGCGGCCCAGCTGGCGATTATCAGGCAGCTGAGCAGGCATGAATCCTGCGGCCCAGCTGGCGTTATCAGGCAGCTGAGCAGGCATGAATCCTGCGGCCCAGCTGGCGATTATCAGGCAGCTGAGCAGGCATGAATCCTGCGGCCCAGCTGGCGTTATCAGGCAGCTGAGCAGGCATGAATCCTGCGGCCCAGCTGGCGGTTATCAGGCAGCTGAGCAGGCATGAATCCTGCGGCCCAGCTGGCGTTATCAGGCAGCTGAGCAGGCATGAATCCTGCGGCCCAGCTGGCGGTTATCAGGCAGCTGAGCAGGCATGAATCCTGCGGCCCAGCTGGCGGTTATCAGGCAGCTGAGCAGGCATGAATCCTGCGGCCCAGCTGGCGATTATCAGGCAGCTGAGCAGGCATGAATCCTGCGGCCCAGCTGGCGATTATCAGGCAGCTGAGCAGGCGCTGATCCCGCACCTCCAGCAGGCTGATCACGTGCCTGTCATGCAGTGATCAGGTGACTGAGAGGCGCTGATCATGTGACTGCTCATGTGCTGATCAGGCAGCTGAGCAGCACGGATCATGTGCCCAGCTGGCAAGAATCAGGCAGCTGAGCAGGCATGAATCCTGCGGCCCAGCTGGCGATTATCAGGCAGCTGAGCAGGCATGAATCCTGCGGCCCAGCTGGCGGTTATCAGGCAGCTGAGCAGGCATGAATCCTGCGGCCCAGCTGGCGATTATCAGGCAGCTGAGCAGGCGCTGATCCCGCACCCAGCAGGCACTGATCACGTGCCTGTCATGCAGTGATCAGGTGACTGAGAGGCGCTGATCATGTGACTGCTCATGTGCTGATCAGGTAGCTCTCCTGCACGGATCATGTGCCTCAGCAGGCAAGAATCAAGCAGCTGAGCAGGCATGAATCCTGCGGCCCAGCTGGCGATTATCAGGCAGCTGAGCAGGCATGAATCCTGCGGCCCAGCTGGCGATTATCAGGCAGCTGAGCAGGCGCTGATCCCGCACCTCAGCAGGCACTGATCACGTGCCTGTGCAGTGATCAGGTGACTGAGAGGCGCTGATCATGTGACTGCTCATGTGCTGATCAGGTAGCTCTCCTGCACGGATCATGTGCCTCAGCAGGCAAGAATCAAGCAGCTGAGCAGGCATGAATCCTGCGGCCCAGCTGGCGATTATCAGGCAGCTGAGCAGGCATGAATCCTGCGGCCCAGCTGGCGATTATCAGGCAGCTGAGCAGGCATGAATCCTGCGGCCCAGCTGGCGATTATCAGGCAGCTGAGCAGGCATGAATCCTGCGGCCCAGCTGGCGATTATCAGGCAGCTGAGCAGGCATGAATCCTGCGGCCCAGCTGGCGGTTATCAGGCAGCTGAGCAGGCATGAATCCTGCGGCCCAGCTGGCGGTTATCAGGCAGCTGAGCAGGCATGAATCCTGCGGCCCAGCTGGCGGATTATCAGGCAGCTGAGCAGGCATGAATCCTGCGGCCCAGCTGGCGATTATCAGGCAGCTGAGCAGGCATGAATCCTGCGGCCCAGCTGGCGATTATCAGGCAGCTGAGCAGGCATGAATCCTGCGGCCCAGCTGGCGGTTATCAGGCAGCTGAGCAGGCATGAATCCTGCGGCCCAGCTGGCGATTATCAGGCAGCTGAGCAGGCATGAATCCTGCGGCCCAGCTGGCGGTTATCAGGCAGCTGAGCAGGCATGAATCCTGCGGCCCAGCTGGCGATTATCAGGCAGCTGAGCAGGCATGAATCCTGCGGCCCAGCTGGCGATTATCAGGCAGCTGAGCAGGCGCTGATCCCGCACCTCAGCAGGCACTGATCACGTGCCTGTCATGCAGTGATCAGGTGACTGAGAGGCGCTGATCATGTGACTGCTCATGTGCTGATCAGGTAGCTCTCCTGCACGGATCATGTGCCTCAGCAGGCAAGAATCAAGCAGCTGAGCAGGCATGAATCCTGCGGCCCAGCTGGCGATTATCAGGCAGCTGAGCAGGCATGAATCCTGCGGCCCAGCTGGCGATTATCAGGCAGCTGAGCAGGCATGAATCCTGCGGCCCAGCTGGCGATTATCAGGCAGCTGAGCAGGCATGAATCCTGCGGCCCAGCTGGCGATTATCAGGCAGCTGAGCAGGCATGAATCCTGCGGCCCAGCTGGCGATTATCAGGCAGCTGAGCAGGCGCTGATCCCGCACCTCAGCAGGCACTGATCACGTGCCTGTCATGCAGTGATCAGGTGACTGAGAGGCGCTGATCATGTGACTGCTCATGTGCTGATCAGGTAGCTCTCCTGCACGGATCATGTGCCTCAGCAGGCAAGAATCAGGCAGCTGAGCAGGCATGAATCCTGCGGCCCAGCTGGCGATTATCAGGCAGCTGAGCAGGCATGAATCCTGCGGCCCAGCTGGCGATTATCAGGCAGCTGAGCAGGCATGAATCCTGCGGCCCAGCTGGCGTTATCAGGCAGCTGAGCAGGCATGAATCCTGCGGCCCAGCTGGCGATTATCAGGCAGCTGAGCAGGCATGAATCCTGCGGCCCAGCTGGCGATTATCAGGCAGCTGAGCAGGCATGAATCCTGCGGCCCAGCTGGCGATTATCAGGCAGCTGAGCAGGCATGAATCCTGCGGCCCAGCTGGCGATTATCAGGCAGCTGAGCAGGCATGAATCCTGCGGCCCAGCTGGCGATTATCAGGCAGCTGAGCAGGCATGAATCCTGCGGCCCAGCTGGCGATTATCAGGCAGCTGAGCAGGCATGAATCCTGCGGCCCAGCTGGCGATTATCAGGCAGCTGAGCAGGCATGAATCCTGCGGCCCAGCTGGCGATTATCAGGCAGCTGAGCAGGCATGAATCCTGCGGCCCAGCTGGCGATTATCAGGCAGCTGAGCAGGCATGAATCCTGCGGCCCAGCTGGCGATTATCAGGCAGCTGAGCAGGCATGAATCCTGCGGCCCAGCTGGCGATTATCAGGCAGCTGAGCAGGCATGAATCCTGCGGCCCAGCTGGCGATTATCAGGCAGCTGAGCAGGCATGAATCCTGCGGCCCAGCTGGCGATTATCAGGCAGCTGAGCAGGCGCTGATCCCGCACCTCAGGGCACTGATCACGTGCCTGTCATGCAGTGATCAGGTGACTGAGAGGCGCTGATCATGTGACTGCTCATGTGCTGATCAGGTAGCTCTCCTGCACGGATCATGTGCCTCAGCAGGCAAGAATCAAGCAGCTGAGCAGGCATGAATCCTGCGGCCCAGCTGGCGATTATCAGGCAGCTGAGCAGGCATGAATCCTGCGGCCCAGCTGGCGATTATCAGGCAGCTGAGCAGGCATGAATCCTGCGGCCCAGCTGGCGATTATCAGGCAGCTGAGCAGGCATGAATCCTGCGGCCCAGCTGGCTTATCAGGCAGCTGAGCAGGCATGAATCCTGCGGCCCAGCTGGCGATTATCAGGCAGCTGAGCAGGCATGAATCCTGCGGCCCAGCTGGCGATTATCAGGCAGCTGAGCAGGCATGAATCCTGCGGCCCAGCTGGCGATTATCAGGCAGCTGAGCAGGCATGAATCCTGCGGCCCAGCTGGCGATTATCAGGCAGCTGAGCAGGCGCTGATCCCGCACCTCAGCAGGCACTGATCACGTGCCTGTCATGCAGTGATCAGGTGACTGAGAGGCGCTGATCATGTGACTGCTCATGTGCTGATCAGGTAGCTCTCCTGCACGGATCATGTGCCTCAGCAGGCAAGAATCAAGCAGCTGAGCAGGCATGAATCCTGCGGCCCAGCTGGCGATTATCAGGCAGCTGAGCAGGCATGAATCCTGCGGCCCAGCTGGCGATTATCAGGCAGCTGAGCAGGCATGAATCCTGCGGCCCAGCTGGCGATTATCAGGCAGCTGAGCAGGCATGAATCCTGCGGCCCAGCTGGCGATTATCAGGCAGCTGAGCAGGCATGAATCCTGCGGCCCAGCTGGCGATTATCAGGCAGCTGAGCAGGCATGAATCCTGCGGCCCAGCTGGCGATTATCAGGCAGCTGAGCAGGCATGAATCCTGCGGCCCAGCTGGCGATTATCAGGCAGCTGAGCAGGCGCTGATCCCGCACCTCAGCAGGCACTGATCACGTGCCTGTCATGCAGTGATCAGGTGACTGAGAGGCACTGATCATGTGACTGCTCATGTGCTGATCAGGTAGCTCTCCTGCACGGATCATGTGCCTCAGCAGGCAAGAATCAAGCAGCTGAGCAGGCATGAATCCTGCGGCCCAGCTGGCGATTATCAGGCAGCTGAGCAGGCATGAATCCTGCGGCCCAGCTGGCGATTATCAGGCAGCTGAGCAGGCATGAATCCTGCGGCCCAGCTGGCGATTATCAGGCAGCTGAGCAGGCGCTGATCCCGCACCTCAGCAGGCACTGATCACGTGCCTGTCATGCAGTGATCAGGTGACTGAGAGGCGCTGATCATGTGACTGCTCATGTGCTGATCAGGTAGCTCTCCTGCACGGATCATGTGCCTCAGCAGGCAAGAATCAAGCAGCTGAGCAGGCATGAATCCTGCGGCCCAGCTGGCGATTATCAGGCAGCTGAGCAGGCATGAATCCTGCGGCCCAGCTGGCGATTATCAGGCAGCTGAGCAGGCATGAATCCTGCGGCCCAGCTGGCGATTATCAGGCAGCTGAGCAGGCATGAATCCTGCGGCCCAGCTGGCGATTATCAGGCAGCTGAGCAGGCATGAATCCTGCGGCCCAGCTGGCGATTATCAGGCAGCTGAGCAGGCATGAATCCTGCGGCCCAGCTGGCGATTATCAGGCAGCTGAGCAGGCATGAATCCTGCGGCCCAGCTGGCGATCATCTGGCAGCTGATCAGGCTGAGAGGCCTGATCATGCTGAGCTGCTCATGTTGATCAGGTAGCTGAGAGGCACGGATCATGTGCCTCAGGGCTGATCAGGCAGCTGAGCAGGCATGAATCCTGCGGCCCAGCTGGCGATTATCAGGCAGCTGAGCAGGCATGAATCCTGCGGCCCAGCTGGCGATTATCAGGCAGCTGAGCAGGCATGAATCCTGCGGCCCAGCTGGCGATTATCAGGCAGCTGAGCAGGCATGAATCCTGCGGCCCAGCTGGCGATTATCAGGCAGCTGAGCAGGCATGAATCCTGCGGCCCAGCTGGCGATTATCAGGCAGCTGAGCAGGCATGAATCCTGCGGCCCAGCTGGCGATTATCAGGCAGCTGAGCAGGCATGAATCCTGCGGCCCAGCTGGCGATTATCAGGCAGCTGAGCAGGCATGAATCCTGCGGCCCAGCTGGCGATTATCAGGCAGCTGAGCAGGCATGAATCCTGCGGCCCAGCTGGCGATTATCAGGCAGCTGAGCAGGCATGAATCCTGCGGCCCAGCTGGCGATTATCAGGCAGCTGAGCAGGCATGAATCCTGCGGCCCAGCTGGCGATTATCAGGCAGCTGAGCAGGCATGAATCCTGCGGCCCAGCTGGCGATTATCAGGCAGCTGAGCAGGCATGATCCCGCACCTCAGCAGCTGATCACGTGCCTGTCATGCAGTGATCAGGTGACTGAGAGGCGCTGATCATGTGACTGCTCATGTGCTGATCAGGTAGCTCTCCTGCACGGATCATGTGCCTCAGCAGGCAAGAATCAAGCAGCTGAGCAGGCATGAATCCTGCGGCCCAGCTGGCGATTATCAGGCAGCTGAGCAGGCATGAATCCTGCGGCCCAGCTGGCGATTATCAGGCAGCTGAGCAGGCATGAATCCTGCGGCCCAGCTGGCGATTATCAGGCAGCTGAGCAGGCATGAATCCCGCACCTCAGCAGGCATGATCATCAGCAGCTGATCAGGCACTGAGAGGCCTGATCTGTGCGATTATCAGGCAGCTGAGCAGGCATGAATCCTGCGGCCCAGCTGGCGATTATCAGGCAGCTGAGCAGGCATGAATCCTGCGGCCCAGCTGGCGATTATCAGGCAGCTGAGCAGGCATGAATCCTGCGGCCCAGCTGGCGATTATCAGGCAGCTGAGCAGGCATGAATCCTGCGGCCCAGCTGGCGATTATCAGGCAGCTGAGCAGGCATGAATCCTGCGGCCCAGCTGGCGATTATCAGGCAGCTGAGCAGGCATGAATCCTGCGGCCCAGCTGGCGATTATCAGGCAGCTGAGCAGGCATGAATCCTGCGGCCCAGCTGGCGATTATCAGGCAGCTGAGCAGGCATGAATCCTGCGGCCCAGCTGGCGATTATCAGGCAGCTGAGCAGGCATGAATCCTGCGGCCCAGCTGGCGATTATCAGGCAGCTGAGCAGGCATGAATCCTGCGGCCCAGCTGGCGATTATCAGGCAGCTGAGCAGGCATGAATCCTGCGGCCCAGCTGGCGATTATCAGGCAGCTGAGCAGGCATGAATCCTGCGGCCCAGCTGGCGATTATCAGGCAGCTGAGCAGGCATGAATCCTGCGGCCCAGCTGGCGATTATCAGGCAGCTGAGCAGGCATGAATCCTGCGGCCCAGCTGGCGATTATCAGGCAGCTGAGCAGGCATGAATCCTGCGGCCCAGCTGGCGATTATCAGGCAGCTGAGCAGGCATGAATCCTGCGGCCCAGCTGGCGATTATCAGGCAGCTGAGCAGGCATGAATCCTGCGGCCCAGCTGGCGATTATCAGGCAGCTGAGCAGGCATGAATCCTGCGGCCCAGCTGGCGATTATCAGGCAGCTGAGCAGGCGCTGATCCCGCACCTCAGCAGGCACTGATCACGTGCCTGTCATGCAGTGATCAGGTGACTGAGAGGCGCTGATCATGTGACTGCTCATGTGCTGATCAGGTAGCTCTCCTGCACGGATCATGTGCCTCAGCAGGCAAGAATCAAGCAGCTGAGCAGGCATGAATCCTGCGGCCCAGCTGGCGATTATCAGGCAGCTGAGCAGGCATGAATCCTGCGGCCCAGCTGGCGATTATCAGGCAGCTGAGCAGGCATGAATCCTGCGGCCCAGCTGGCGATTATCAGGCAGCTGAGCAGGCATGAATCCTGCGGCCCAGCTGGCGATTATCAGGCAGCTGAGCAGGCATGAATCCTGCGGCCCAGCTGGCGATTATCAGGCAGCTGAGCAGGCATGAATCCTGCGGCCCAGCTGGCGATTATCAGGCAGCTGAGCAGGCATGAATCCTGCGGCCCAGCTGGCGATTATCAGGCAGCTGAGCAGGCGCTGATCCCCACCTCAGCAGGCACTGATCACGTGCCTGTCATGCAGTGATCAGGTGACTGAGAGGCGCTGATCATGTGACTGCTCATGTGCTGATCAGGCAGCTCTCCTGCACGGATCATGTGCCTCAGCAGGCAAGAATCAAGCAGCTGAGCAGGCATGAATCCTGCGGCCCAGCTGGCGATTATCAGGCAGCTGAGCAGGCATGAATCCTGCGGCCCAGCTGGCGATTATCAGGCAGCTGAGCAGGCATGAATCCTGCGGCCCAGCTGGCGATTATCAGGCAGCTGAGCAGGCATGAATCCTGCGGCCCAGCTGGCGATTATCAGGCAGCTGAGCAGGCATGAATCCTGCGGCCCAGCTGGCGATTATCAGGCAGCTGAGCAGGCATGAATCCTGCGGCCCAGCTGGCGATTATCAGGCAGCTGAGCAGGCATGAATCCTGCGGCCCAGCTGGCGATTATCAGGCAGCTGAGCAGGCATGAATCCTGCGGCCCAGCTGGCGATTATCAGGCAGCTGAGCAGGCATGAATCCTGCGGCCCAGCTGGCGATTATCAGGCAGCTGAGCAGGCATGAATCCTGCGGCCCAGCTGGCGATTATCAGGCAGCTGAGCAGGCATGAATCCTGCGGCCCAGCTGGCGATTATCAGGCAGCTGAGCAGGCATGAATCCTGCGGCCCAGCTGGCGATTATCAGGCAGCTGAGCAGGCGCTGATCCTGCGCAGCCTCAGCAGGCACTGATCAGTGCCTGAATCATGCAGTGAGCAGGTGACTGAAGGCAGCTGAGCAGGCATGAATCCTGCGGCCCAGCTGCGATTATCAGGCAGCTGAGCAGGCATGAATCCTGCGGCCCAGCTGGCGATTATCAGGCAGCTGAGCAGGCATGAATCCTGCGGCCCAGCTGGCGATTATCAGGCAGCTGAGCAGGCATGAATCCTGCGGCCCAGCTGGCGATTATCAGGCAGCTGAGCAGGCATGAATCCTGCGGCCCAGCTGGCGATTATCAGGCAGCTGAGCAGGCATGAATCCTGCGGCCCAGCTGGCGATTATCAGGCAGCTGAGCAGGCATGAATCCTGCGGCCCAGCTGGCGATTATCAGGCAGCTGAGCAGGCATGAATCCTGCGGCCCAGCTGGCGATTATCAGGCAGCTGAGCAGGCATGAATCCTGCGGCCCAGCTGGCGATTATCAGGCAGCTGAGCAGGCATGAATCCTGCGGCCCAGCTGGCGATTATCAGGCAGCTGAGCAGGCATGAATCCTGCGGCCCAGCTGGCGGTTATCAGGCAGCTGAGCAGGCATGAATCCTGCGGCCCAGCTGGCGATTATCAGGCAGCTGAGCAGGCATGAATCCTGCCCAGCTGGCGATTATCAGGCAGCTGAGCAGGCATGAATCCTGCGGCCCAGTGCATCAGGCAGCTGAGCAGGCATGAATCCTGCGGCCCAGCTGGCGATTATCAGGCAGCTGAGCAGGCATGAATCCTGCGGCCCAGCTGGCGATTATCAGGCAGCTGAGCAGGCATGAATCCTGCGGCCCAGCTGGCGATTATCAGGCAGCTGAGCAGGCATGAATCCTGCGGCCCAGCTGGCGATTATCAGGCAGCTGAGCAGGCATGAATCCTGCGGCCCAGCTGGCGATTATCAGGCAGCTGAGCAGGCATGAATCCTGCGGCCCAGCTGGCGATTATCAGGCAGCTGAGCAGGCATGAATCCTGCGGCCCAGCTGGCGATTATCAGGCAGCTGAGCAGGCATGAATCCTGCGGCCCAGCTGGCGGTTATCAGGCAGCTGAGCAGGCATGAATCCTGCGGCCCAGCTGGCGATTATCAGGCAGCTGAGCAGGCATGAATCCTGCGGCCCAGCTGGCGATTATCAGGCAGCTGAGCAGGCATGAATCCTGCGGCCCAGCTGGCGATTATCAGGCAGCTGAGCAGGCATGAATCCTGCGGCCCAGCTGGCGATTATCAGGCAGCTGAGCAGGCGCTGATCCCGCACCTCAGCAGGCACTGATCACGTGCCTGTCATGCAGTGATCAGGTGACTGAGAGGCGCTGATCATGTGACTGCTCATGTGCTGATCAGGTAGCTCTCCTGCACGGATCATGTGCCTCAGCAGGCAAGAATCAAGCAGCTGAGCAGGCATGAATCCTGCGGCCCAGCTGGCGATTATCAGGCAGCTGAGCAGGCATGAATCCTGCGGCCCAGCTGGCGATTATCAGGCAGCTGAGCAGGCATGAATCCTGCGGCCCAGCTGGCGATTATCAGGCAGCTGAGCAGGCATGAATCCTGCGGCCCAGCTGGCGATTATCAGGCAGCTGAGCAGGCATGAATCCTGCGGCCCAGCTGGCGATTATCAGGCAGCTGAGCAGGCATGAATCCTGCGGCCCAGCTGGCGATTATCAGGCAGCTGAGCAGGCATGAATCCTGCGGCCCAGCTGGCGATTATCAGGCAGCTGAGCAGGCATGAATCCTGCGGCCCAGCTGGCGATTATCAGGCAGCTGAGCAGGCATGAATCCTGCGGCCCAGCTGGCGATTATCAGGCAGCTGAGCAGGCATGAATCCTGCGGCCCAGCTGGCGATTATCAGGCAGCTGAGCAGGCATGAATCCTGCGGCCCAGCTGGCGATTATCAGGCAGCTGAGCAGGCATGAATCCTGCGGCCCAGCTGGCGATTATCAGGCAGCTGAGCAGGCATGAATCCTGCGGCCCAGCTGGCGATTATCAGGCAGCTGAGCAGGCATGAATCCTGCGGCCCAGCTGGCGATTATCAGGCAGCTGAGCAGGCATGAATCCTGCGGCCCAGCTGGCGATTATCAGGCAGCTGAGCAGGCATGAATCCTGCGGCCCAGCTGGCGGTTATCAGGCAGCTGAGCAGGCATGAATCCTGCGGCCCAGCTGGCGATTATCAGGCAGCTGAGCAGGCATGAATCCTGCGGCCCAGCTGGCGATTATCAGGCAGCTGAGCAGGCGCTGATCCCGCACCTCAGCAGGCACTGATCACGTGCCTGTCATGCAGTGATCAGGTGACTGAGAGGCGCTGATCATGTGACTGCTCATGTGCTGATCAGGTAGCTCTCCTGCACGGATCATGTGCCTCAGCAGGCAAGAATCAAGCAGCTGAGCAGGCATGAATCCTGCGGCCCAGCTGGCGATTATCAGGCAGCTGAGCAGGCATGAATCCTGCGGCCCAGCTGGCGATTATCAGGCAGCTGAGCAGGCATGAATCCTGCGGCCCAGCTGGCGATTATCAGGCAGCTGAGCAGGCATGAATCCTGCGGCCCAGCTGGCGATTATCAGGCAGCTGAGCAGGCATGAATCCTGCGGCCCAGCTGGCGATTATCAGGCAGCTGAGCAGGCATGAATCCTGCGGCCCAGCTGGCGATTATCAGGCAGCTGAGCAGGCATGAATCCTGCGGCCCAGCTGGGTTATCAGGCAGCTGAGCAGGCATGAATCCTGCGGCCCAGCTGGCGATTATCAGGCAGCTGAGCAGGCATGAATCCTGCGGCCCAGCTGGCGATTATCAGGCAGCTGAGCAGGCATGATCCCGCACCTCAGCAGGCACTGATCACGTGCCTGTCATGCAGTGATCAGGTGACTGAGGCGCTGATCATGTGACTGCTCATGTGCTGATCAGGCAGCTCTCCTGCACGGATCATGTGCCTCAGCAGGCAAGAATCAGGCAGCTGAGCAGGCATGAATCCTGCGGCCCAGCTGGCGATTATCAGGCAGCTGAGCAGGCATGAATCCTGCGGCCCAGCTGGCGATTATCAGGCAGCTGAGCAGGCATGAATCCTGCGGCCCAGCTGGCGATTATCAGGCAGCTGAGCAGGCATGAATCCTGCGGCCCAGCTGGCGATTATCAGGCAGCTGAGCAGGCATGAATCCTGCGGCCCAGCTGGCGATTATCAGGCAGCTGAGCAGGCATGAATCCTGCGGCCCAGCTGGCGATTATCAGGCAGCTGAGCAGGCATGATCCCGCACCTCCAGCAGGCACTGATCACGTGCCTGTCATGCAGTGATCAGGTGACTGAGAGGCGCTGATCATGTGACTGCTCATGTGCTGATCAGGTAGCTCTCCTGCACGGATCATGTGCCTCAGCAGGCAAGAATCAAGCAGCTGAGCAGGCATGAATCCTGCGGCCCAGCTGGCGATTATCAGGCAGCTGAGCAGGCATGAATCCTGCGGCCCAGCTGGCGATTATCAGGCAGCTGAGCAGGCATGAATCCTGCGGCCCAGCTGGCGATTATCAGGCAGCTGAGCAGGCGCTGATCCCGCACCTCAGCAGGCACTGATCACGTGCCTGTCATGCAGTGATCAGGTGACTGAGAGGCGCTGATCATGTGACTGCTCATGTGCTGATCAGGTAGCTCTCCTGCACGGATCATGTGCCTCAGCAGGCAAGAATCAAGCAGCTGAGCAGGCATGAATCCTGCGGCCCAGCTGGCGATTATCAGGCAGCTGAGCAGGCATGAATCCTGCGGCCCAGCTGGCGATTATCAGGCAGCTGAGCAGGCATGAATCCTGCGGCCCAGCTGGCGATTATCAGGCAGCTGAGCAGGCATGAATCCTGCGGCCCAGCTGGCGATTATCAGGCAGCTGAGCAGGCATGAATCCTGCGGCCCAGCTGGCGGTTATCAGGCAGCTGAGCAGGCATGAATCCTGCGGCCCAGCTGGCGATTATCAGGCAGCTGAGCAGGCGCTGATCCGCACCCAGCAGGCACTGATCACGTGCCTGTCATGCAGTGATCAGGTGACTGAGGCGCTGATCATGTGACTGCTCATGTGCTGATCAGGTAGCTCTCCTGCACGGATGTGCCTCAGCAGGCAAGAATCAGGCAGCTGAGCAGGCATGAATCCTGCGGCCCAGCTGGGTTATCAGGCAGCTGAGCAGGCATGAATCCTGCGGCCCAGCTGGCGATTATCAGGCAGCTGAGCAGGCATGAATCCTGCGGCCCAGCTGGCGGTTATCAGGCAGCTGAGCAGGCATGAATCCTGCGGCCCAGCTGGCGGTTATCAGGCAGCTGAGCAGGCATGAATCCTGCGGCCCAGCTGGCGATTATCAGGCAGCTGAGCAGGCATGAATCCTGCGGCCCAGCTGGCGATTATCAGGCAGCTGAGCAGGCATGAATCCTGCGGCCCAGCTGGCGATTATCAGGCAGCTGAGCAGGCATGAATCCTGCGGCCCAGCTGGCGATTATCAGGCAGCTGAGCAGGCATGAATCCTGCGGCCCAGCTGGCGGTTATCAGGCAGCTGAGCAGGCATGAATCCTGCGGCCCAGCTGGCGATTATCAGGCAGCTGAGCAGGCATGAATCCTGCGGCCCAGCTGGCGATTATCAGGCAGCTGAGCAGGCATGAATCCTGCGGCCCAGCTGGCGATTATCAGGCAGCTGAGCAGGCGCTGATCCCGCACCTCAGCAGGCACTGATCACGTGCCTGTCATGCAGTGATCAGGTGACTGAGAGGCGCTGATCATGTGACTGCTCATGTGCTGATCAGGTAGCTCTCCTGCACGGATCATGTGCCTCAGCAGGCAAGAATCAAGCAGCTGAGCAGGCATGAATCCTGCGGCCCAGCTGGCGATTATCAGGCAGCTGAGCAGGCATGAATCCTGCGGCCCAGCTGGCGATTATCAGGCAGCTGAGCAGGCATGAATCCTGCGGCCCAGCTGGCGATTATCAGGCAGCTGAGCAGGCGCTGATCCCGCACCTCAGCAGGCACTGATCACGTGCCTGTCATGCAGTGATCAGGTGACTGAGAGGCGCTGATCATGTGACTGCTCATGTGCTGATCAGGTAGCTCTCCTGCACGGATCATGTGCCTCAGCAGGCAAGAATCAAGCAGCTGAGCAGGCATGAATCCTGCGGCCCAGCTGGCGATTATCAGGCAGCTGAGCAGGCATGAATCCTGCGGCCCAGCTGGCGATTATCAGGCAGCTGAGCAGGCATGAATCCTGCGGCCCAGCTGGCGATTATCAGGCAGCTGAGCAGGCATGAATCCTGCGGCCCAGCTGGCGGTTATCAGGCAGCTGAGCAGGCATGAATCCTGCGGCCCAGCTGGCGATTATCAGGCAGCTGAGCAGGCATGAATCCTGCGGCCCAGCTGGCGGTTATCAGGCAGCTGAGCAGGCATGAATCCTGCGGCCCAGCTGGCGGTTATCAGGCAGCTGAGCAGGCATGAATCCTGCGGCCCAGCTGGCGATTATCAGGCAGCTGAGCAGGCATGAATCCTGCGGCCCAGCTGGCGATTATCAGGCAGCTGAGCAGGCATGAATCCTGCGGCCCAGCTGGCGATTATCAGGCAGCTGAGCAGGCATGAATCCTGCGGCCCAGCTGGCGATTATCAGGCAGCTGAGCAGGCATGAATCCTGCGGCCCAGCTGGCGATTATCAGGCAGCTGAGCAGGCATGAATCCTGCGGCCCAGCTGGCGATTATCAGGCAGCTGAGCAGGCATGAATCCTGCGGCCCAGCTGGCGATTATCAGGCAGCTGAGCAGGCATGAATCCTGCGGCCCAGCTGGCGGTTATCAGGCAGCTGAGCAGGCATGAATCCTGCGGCCCAGCTGGCGATTATCAGGCAGCTGAGCAGGCATGAATCCTGCGGCCCAGCTGGCGATTATCAGGCAGCTGAGCAGGCGCTGATCCCGCACCTCAGCAGGCACTGATCACGTGCCTCATGCAGTGATCAGGTGACTGAGAGGCGCTGATCATGTGACTGCTCATGTGCTGATCAGGTAGCTCTCCTGCACGGATCATGTGCCTCAGCAGGCAAGAATCAAGCAGCTGAGCAGGCATGAATCCTGCGGCCCAGCTGGCGATTATCAGGCAGCTGAGCAGGCATGAATCCTGCGGCCCAGCTGGCGATTATCAGGCAGCTGAGCAGGCATGAATCCTGCGGCCCAGCTGGCGATTATCAGGCAGCTGAGCAGGCATGAATCCTGCGGCCCAGCTGGCGTTATCAGGCAGCTGAGCAGGCATGAATCCTGCGGCCCAGCTGGCGTTATCAGGCAGCTGAGCAGGCATGAATCCTGCGGCCCAGCTGGCGATTATCAGGCAGCTGAGCAGGCATGAATCCTGCGGCCCAGCTGGCGATTATCAGGCAGGAGCAGGCGCTGATCCCGCACCTCAGCAGGCACTGATCACGTGCCTGTCATGCAGTGATCAGGTGACTGAGGCGCTGATCATGTGACTGCTCATGTGCTGATCAGGTAGCTCTCCTGCACGGATCATGTGCCTCAGCAGGCAAGAATCAAGCAGCTGAGCAGGCATGAATCCTGCGGCCCAGCTGGCGATTATCAGGCAGCTGAGCAGGCATGAATCCTGCGGCCCAGCTGGCGATTATCAGGCAGCTGAGCAGGCATGAATCCTGCGGCCCAGCTGGCGATTATCAGGCAGCTGAGCAGGCATGAATCCTGCGGCCCAGCTGGCGTTATCAGGCAGCTGAGCAGGCATGAATCCTGCGGCCCAGCTGGCGTTATCAGGCAGCTGAGCAGGCATGAATCCTGCGGCCCAGCTGGCGATTATCAGGCAGCTGAGCAGGCATGAATCCTGCGGCCCAGCTGGCGGTTATCAGGCAGCTGAGCAGGCATGAATCCTGCGGCCCAGCTGGCGATTATCAGGCAGCTGAGCAGGCATGAATCCTGCGGCCCAGCTGGCGTTATCAGGCAGCTGAGCAGGCATGAATCCTGCGGCCCAGCTGGCGATTATCAGGCAGCTGAGCAGGCATGAATCCTGCGGCCCAGCTGGCGATTATCAGGCAGCTGAGCAGGCATGAATCCTGCGGCCCAGCTGGCGATTATCAGGCAGCTGAGCAGGCGCTGATCCGCACCTCAGCAGGCACTGATCACGTGCCTGTCATGCAGTGATCAGGTGACTGAGGCGCTGATCATGTGACTGCTCATGTGCTGATCAGGTAGCTCTCCTGCACGGATCATGTGCCTCAGCAGGCAAGATCAGGCAGCTGAGCAGGCATGAATCCTGCGGCCCAGCTGGCGATTATCAGGCAGCTGAGCAGGCATGAATCCTGCGGCCCAGCTGGCGATTATCAGGCAGCTGAGCAGGCATGAATCCTGCGGCCCAGCTGGCGATTATCAGGCAGCTGAGCAGGCATGAATCCTGCGGCCCAGCTGGCGGTTATCAGGCAGCTGAGCAGGCATGAATCCTGCGGCCCAGCTGGCGGTTATCAGGCAGCTGAGCAGGCATGAATCCTGCGGCCCAGCTGGCGTTATCAGGCAGCTGAGCAGGCATGAATCCTGCGGCCCAGCTGGCGATTATCAGGCAGCTGAGCAGGCATGAATCCTGCGGCCCAGCTGGCGATTATCAGGCAGCTGAGCAGGCATGAATCCTGCGGCCCAGCTGGCGATTATCAGGCAGCTGAGCAGGCGCTGATCCGCACCTCAGCAGGCACTGATCACGTGCCTGTCATGCAGTGATCAGGTGACTGAGAGGCGCTGATCATGTGACTGCTCATGTGCTGATCAGGTAGCTCCTGCGGATCATGTGCCAGCAGGCAAGAATCAAGCAGCTGAGCAGGCATGAATCCTGCGGCCCAGCTGGCGATTATCAGGCAGCTGAGCAGGCATGAATCCTGCGGCCCAGCTGGCGATTATCAGGCAGCTGAGCAGGCATGAATCCTGCGGCCCAGCTGGATTATCAGGCAGCTGAGCAGGCATGAATCCTGCGGCCCAGCTGGCGTTATCAGGCAGCTGAGCAGGCATGAATCCTGCGGCCCAGCTGGCGGTTATCAGGCAGCTGAGCAGGCATGAATCCTGCGGCCCAGCTGGCGGTTATCAGGCAGCTGAGCAGGCATGAATCCTGCGGCCCAGCTGGCGATTATCAGGCAGCTGAGCAGGCATGAATCCTGCGGCCCAGCTGGCGTTATCAGGCAGCTGAGCAGGCATGAATCCTGCGGCCCAGCTGGCGATTATCAGGCAGCTGAGCAGGCATGAATCCTGCGGCCCAGCTGGCGATTATCAGGCAGCTGAGCAGGCATGAATCCTGCGGCCCAGCTGGCGATTATCAGGCAGCTGAGCAGGCGCTGATCCCGCACCTCAGGCACTGATCACGTGCCTGTCATGCAGTGATCAGGTGACTGAGAGGCGCTGATCATGTGACTGCTCATGTGCTGATCAGGTAGCTCTCCTGCACGGATCATGTGCCTCAGCAGGCAAGAATCAAGCAGCTGAGCAGGCATGAATCCTGCGGCCCAGCTGGCGATTATCAGGCAGCTGAGCAGGCATGAATCCTGCGGCCCAGCTGGCGATTATCAGGCAGCTGAGCAGGCATGAATCCTGCGGCCCAGCTGGCGATTATCAGGCAGCTGAGCAGGCATGAATCCTGCGGCCCAGCTGGCGATTATCAGGCAGCTGAGCAGGCATGAATCCTGCGGCCCAGCTGGCGATTATCAGGCAGCTGAGCAGGCATGAATCCTGCGGCCCAGCTGGCGATTATCAGGCAGCTGAGCAGGCATGAATCCTGCGGCCCAGCTGGCGATTATCAGGCAGCTGAGCAGGCATGAATCCTGCGGCCCAGCTGGCGATTATCAGGCAGCTGAGCAGGCATGAATCCTGCGGCCCAGCTGGCGATTATCAGGCAGCTGAGCAGGCATGAATCCTGCGGCCCAGCTGGCGATTATCAGGCAGCTGAGCAGGCATGAATCCTGCGGCCCAGCTGGCGATTATCAGGCAGCTGAGCAGGCATGAATCCTGCGGCCCAGCTGGCGATTATCAGGCAGCTGAGCAGGCATGAATCCTGCGGCCCAGCTGGCGATTATCAGGCAGCTGAGCAGGCATGAATCCTGCGGCCCAGCTGGCGATTATCAGGCAGCTGAGCAGGCATGAATCCTGCGGCCCAGCTGGCGATTATCAGGCAGCTGAGCAGGCATGAATCCTGCGGCCCAGCTGGCGATTATCAGGCAGCTGAGCAGGCATGAATCCTGCGGCCCAGCTGGCGATTATCAGGCAGCTGAGCAGGCATGAATCCTGCGGCCCAGCTGGCGATTATCAGGCAGCTGAGCAGGCGCTGATCCCGCACCTCAGCAGGCACTGATCACGTGCCTGTCATGCAGTGATCAGGTGACTGAGAGGCGCTGATCATGTGACTGCTCATGTGCTGATCAGGTAGCTCTCGGATCATGTGCCTCAGCAGGCAAGAATCAAGCAGCTGAGCAGGCATGAATCCTGCGGCCCAGCTGGCGATTATCAGGCAGCTGAGCAGGCATGAATCCTGCGGCCCAGCTGGCGATTATCAGGCAGCTGAGCAGGCATGAATCCTGCGGCCCAGCTGGCGATTATCAGGCAGCTGAGCAGGCATGAATCCTGCGGCCCAGCTGGCGGTTATCAGGCAGCTGAGCAGGCATGAATCCTGCGGCCCAGCTGGCGATTATCAGGCAGCTGAGCAGGCATGAATCCTGCGGCCCAGCTGGCGATTATCAGGCAGCTGAGCAGGCATGAATCCTGCGGCCCAGCTGGCGATTATCAGGCAGCTGAGCAGGCATGAATCCTGCGGCCCAGCTGGCGATTATCAGGCAGCTGAGCAGGCATGAATCCTGCGGCCCAGCTGGCGATTATCAGGCAGCTGAGCAGGCGCTGATCCCGCACCTCAGCAGGCACTGATCACGTGCCTGTCATGCAGTGATCAGGTGCTGAGGCGCTGATCATGTGACTGCTCATGTGCTGATCAGGTAGCTCTCCTGCACGGATCATGTGCCTCAGCAGGCAAGAATCAAGCAGCTGAGCAGGCATGAATCCTGCGGCCCAGCTGGCGATTATCAGGCAGCTGAGCAGGCATGAATCCTGCGGCCCAGCTGGCGATTATCAGGCAGCTGAGCAGGCATGAATCCTGCGGCCCAGCTGGCGATTATCAGGCAGCTGAGCAGGCATGAATCCTGCGGCCCAGCTGGCGATTATCAGGCAGCTGAGCAGGCATGAATCCTGCGGCCCAGCTGGCGGTTATCAGGCAGCTGAGCAGGCATGAATCCTGCGGCCCAGCTGGCGATTATCAGGCAGCTGAGCAGGCATGAATCCTGCGGCCCAGCTGGCGATTATCAGGCAGCTGAGCAGGCATGAATCCTGCGGCCCAGCTGGCGATTATCAGGCAGCTGAGCAGGCGCTGATCCCGCACCTCAGCAGGCACTGATCACGTGCCTGTCATGCAGTGATCAGGTGACTGAGAGCGCTGATCATGTGACTGCTCATGTGCTGATCAGGTAGCTCTCCTGCACGGATCATGTGCCTCAGCAGGCAAGAATCAAGCAGCTGAGCAGGCATGAATCCTGCGGCCCAGCTGGCGATTATCAGGCAGCTGAGCAGGCATGAATCCTGCGGCCCAGCTGGCGATTATCAGGCAGCTGAGCAGGCATGAATCCTGCGGCCCAGCTGGCGATTATCAGGCAGCTGAGCAGGCATGAATCCTGCGGCCCAGCTGGCGGTTATCAGGCAGCTGAGCAGGCATGAATCCTGCGGCCCAGCTGGCGATTATCAGGCAGCTGAGCAGGCATGAATCCTGCGGCCCAGCTGGCGATTATCAGGCAGCTGAGCAGGCATGAATCCTGCGGCCCAGCTGGCGATTATCAGGCAGCTGAGCAGGCATGAATCCTGCGGCCCAGCTGGCGATTATCAGGCAGCTGAGCAGGCATGAATCCTGCGGCCCAGCTGGCGATTATCAGGCAGCTGAGCAGGCATGAATCCTGCGGCCCAGCTGGCGATTATCAGGCAGCTGAGCAGGCATGAATCCTGCGGCCCAGCTGGCGATTATCAGGCAGCTGAGCAGGCATGAATCCTGCGGCCCAGCTGGCGATTATCAGGCAGCTGAGCAGGCGCTGATCCCGCACCTCAGCAGGCACTGATCACGTGCCTGTCATGCAGTGATCAGGTGACTGAGAGGCGCTGATCATGTGACTGCTCATGTGCTGATCAGGTAGCTTTCCTGCACGGATCATGTGCCTCAGCAGGCAAGAATCAAGCAGCTGAGCAGGCATGAATCCTGCGGCCCAGCTGGCGATTATCAGGCTGCTGAGCAGGCATGATTCCTGCGGCCCAGCTGGCGATTATCAGGCAGCTGAGCAGGCATGAATCCTGCGGCCCAGCTGGCGATTATCAGGCAGCTGAGCAGGCATGATCCCGCACCCAGCAGGCACTGATCACGTGCCTGTCATGCAGTGATCAGGTGACTGAGAGGCGCTGATCATGACTGCTCATGTGCTGATCAGGTAGCTCTCCTGCATGAATCATGTGCCTCAGCAGCTGGCAAGAATCAAGCAGCTGAGCAGGCATGAATCCTGCGGCCCAGCTGGCGATTATCAGGCAGCTGAGCAGGCATGATTCCTGCGGCCCAGCTGGCGATTATCAGGCAGCTGAGCAGGCATGAATCCTGTGGCCCAGCTGGCGTTTATCAGGCAGCTGAGCAGGCATGAATCCTGCGGCCCATCTGGCGGTTATCAGGCAGCTGAGCAGGCATGAATCCAGCGCCCAGCTGGCGATATCAGGCAGCTGAGCAGGCATGAATCCTGCGGCCCAGCTGGCGATTATCAGGCAGTTGAGCAGGCATGAATCCTGCGGCCCAGCTGGCGATTATCAGGCAGCTGAGCAGGCATGAATCCTGCGGCCCAGCTGGCGATTATCAGGCAGCTGAGCAGGCATGAATCCTGCGGCCCAGCTGGCGTTATCAGGCAGCTGAGCAGGCGCTAATCCCGCTCCTCAGCAGGCACTGATCACGTGCCTGTCATGCAGTGATCAGGTGACTGAGAGGCGCTGATCATGTGACTGCTCATGTGCTGATCAGGTAGCTCTCCTGCACGGATCATGTGCCTCAGCAGGCAAGAATCAAGCAGCTGAGCAGGCATGAATCCTGCGGCCCAGCTGGCGATTATCAGGCAGCTGAGCAGGCATGAATCCTGCGGCCCAGCTGGCGATTATCAGGCAGCTGAGCAGGCATGAATCCTGCGGCCCAGCTGGCGATTATCAGGCAGCTGAGCAGGCATGAATCCTGCGGCCCAGCTGGCGTTATCAGGCAGCTGAGCAGGCATGAATCCTGCGGCCCAGCTGGGATTATCAGGCAGCTGAGCAGGCATGAATCCTGCGGCCCAGCTGGCGATTATCAGGCAGCTGAGCAGGCATGAATCCTGCGGCCCAGCTGGCGATTATCAGGCAGCTGAGCAGGCGCTGATCCCGCACCTCAGCAGGCACTGATCACGTGCCTGTCATGCAGTGATCAGGTGACTGAGAGGCGCTGATCATGTGACTGCTCATGTGCTGATCAGGTAGCTCTCCTGCACGGATCATGTGCCTCAGCAGGCAAGAATCAAGCAGCTGAGCAGGCATGAATCCTGCGGCCCAGCTGGCGATTATCAGGCAGCTGAGCAGGCATGAATCCTGCGGCCCAGCTGGCGATTATCAGGCAGCTGAGCAGGCATGAATCCTGCGGCCCAGCTGGCGATTATCAGGCAGCTGAGCAGGCATGAATCCTGCGGCCCAGCTGGCGATTATCAGGCAGCTGAGCAGGCATGAATCCTGCGGCCCAGCTGGCGATTATCAGGCAGCTGAGCAGGCATGAATCCTGCGGCCCAGCTGGCGGTTATCAGGCAGCTGAGCAGGCATGAATCCTGCGGCCCAGCTGGCGTTATCAGGCAGCTGAGCAGGCATGAATCCTGCGGCCCAGCTGGCGATTATCAGGCAGCTGAGCAGGCATGAATCCTGCGGCCCAGCTGGCGATTATCAGGCAGCTGAGCAGGCATGAATCCTGCGGCCCAGCTGGCGATTATCAGGCAGCTGAGCAGGCATGAATCCTGCGGCCCAGCTGGCGTTATCAGGCAGCTGAGCAGGCATGAATCCTGCGGCCCAGCTGGCGATTATCAGGCAGCTGAGCAGGCGCTGATCCCGCACCTCAGCAGGCACTGATCACGTGCCTGTCATGCAGTGATCAGGTGACTGAGAGGCATGATCATGTGACTGCTCATGTGCTGATCAGGCTCTCCTGCAGGATCATGGCCCCAGCTGGCAAAATCAGCAGCTGAGCAGGCATGAATCCTGCGGCCCAGCTGGCGATTATCAGGCAGCTGAGCAGGCATGAATCCTGCGGCCCAGCTGGCATTATCAGGCAGCTGAGCAGGCATGAATCCTGCGGCCCAGCTGGCGATTATCAGGCAGCTGAGCAGGCATGAATCCTGCGGCCCAGCTGGCGATTATCAGGCAGCTGAGCAGGCATGAATCCTGCGGCCCAGCTGGCGGTTATCAGGCAGCTGAGCAGGCATGAATCCTGCGGCCCAGCTGGCGTTATCAGGCAGCTGAGCAGGCATGAATCCTGCGGCCCAGCTGGCGATTATCAGGCAGCTGAGCAGGCATGAATCCTGCGGCCCAGCTGGCGATTATCAGGCAGCTGAGCAGGCATGAATCCTGCGGCCCAGCTGGCGATTATCAGGCAGCTGAGCAGGCATGAATCCTGCGGCCCAGCAGGCACTGATCAGGCATGCCTGTCATGCGTGATCAGGTGCTGAGAGGCGCTGATCATGTGACTGCTCAGGCGCTGATCAGGCAGCTCTCAGGCATGGATCATGTGCCCAGCTGGCGATTATCAGGCAGCTGAGCAGGCATGAATCCTGCGGCCCAGCTGGCGTTATCAGGCAGCTGAGCAGGCATGAATCCTGCGGCCCAGCTGGCGATTATCAGGCAGCTGAGCAGGCATGAATCCTGCGGCCCAGCTGGCGATTATCAGGCAGCTGAGCAGGCATGAATCCTGCGGCCCAGCTGGCGGTTATCAGGCAGCTGAGCAGGCATGAATCCTGCGGCCCAGCTGGCGGTTATCAGGCAGCTGAGCAGGCATGAATCCTGCGGCCCAGCTGGCGGTTATCAGGCAGCTGAGCAGGCATGAATCCTGCGGCCCAGCTGGCGGTTATCAGGCAGCTGAGCAGGCATGAATCCTGCGGCCCAGCTGGCGATTATCAGGCAGCTGAGCAGGCATGAATCCTGCGGCCCAGCTGGCGGTTATCAGGCAGCTGAGCAGGCATGAATCCTGCGGCCCAGCTGGCGATTATCAGGCAGCTGAGCAGGCATGAATCCTGCGGCCCAGCTGGCGATTATCAGGCAGCTGAGCAGGCGCTGATCCCGCACCTCAGCAGGCACTGATCACGTGCCTGTCATGCAGTGATCAGGTGACTGAGAGGCGCTGATCATGTGACTGCTCATGTGCTGATCAGGTAGCTCTCCTGCACGGATCATGTGCCTCAGCAGGCAAGAATCAAGCAGCTGAGCAGGCATGAATCCTGCGGCCCAGCTGGCGATTATCAGGCAGCTGAGCAGGCATGAATCCTGCGGCCCAGCTGGCGATTATCAGGCAGCTGAGCAGGCATGAATCCTGCGGCCCAGCTGGCGATTATCAGGCAGCTGAGCAGGCATGAATCCTGCGGCCCAGCTGGCGGTTATCAGGCAGCTGAGCAGGCATGAATCCTGCGGCCCAGCTGGCGATTATCAGGCAGCTGAGCAGGCATGAATCCTGCGGCCCAGCTGGCGTTATCAGGCAGCTGAGCAGGCATGAATCCTGCGGCCCAGCTGGCGGTTATCAGGCAGCTGAGCAGGCATGAATCCTGCGGCCCAGCTGGCGATTATCAGGCAGCTGAGCAGGCATGAATCCTGCGGCCCAGCTGGCGATTATCAGGCAGCTGAGCAGGCATGAATCCTGCGGCCCAGCTGGCGATTATCAGGCAGCTGAGCAGGCATGAATCCTGCGGCCCAGCTGGCGATTATCAGGCAGCTGAGCAGGCATGAATCCTGCGGCCCAGCTGGCGATTATCAGGCAGCTGAGCAGGCATGAATCCTGCGGCCCAGCTGGCGATTATCAGGCAGCTGAGCAGGCATGAATCCTGCGGCCCAGCTGGCGATTATCAGGCAGCTGAGCAGGCATGAATCCTGCGGCCCAGCTGGCGGTTATCAGGCAGCTGAGCAGGCATGAATCCTGCGGCCCAGCTGGCGATTATCAGGCAGCTGAGCAGGCATGAATCCTGCGGCCCAGCTGGCGATTATCAGGCAGCTGAGCAGGCATGAATCCTGCGGCCCAGCTGGCGATTATCAGGCAGCTGAGCAGGCGCTGATCCCGCACCTCAGCAGGCACTGATCACGTGCCTGTCATGCAGTGATCAGGTGACTGAGGCGCTGATCATGTGACTGCTCATGTGCTGATCAGGTAGCTCTCCTGCGGATCATGTGCCTCAGCAGGCAAGAATCAAGCAGCTGAGCAGGCATGAATCCTGCGGCCCAGCTGGCGATTATCAGGCAGCTGAGCAGGCATGAATCCTGCGGCCCAGCTGGCGATTATCAGGCAGCTGAGCAGGCATGAATCCTGCGGCCCAGCTGGCGATTATCAGGCAGCTGAGCAGGCATGAATCCTGCGGCCCAGCTGGCGGTTATCAGGCAGCTGAGCAGGCATGAATCCTGCGGCCCAGCTGGCGATTATCAGGCAGCTGAGCAGGCATGAATCCTGCGGCCCAGCTGGCGGTTATCAGGCAGCTGAGCAGGCATGAATCCTGCGGCCCAGCTGGCGGTTATCAGGCAGCTGAGCAGGCATGAATCCTGCGGCCCAGCTGGCGATTATCAGGCAGCTGAGCAGGCATGAATCCTGCGGCCCAGCTGGCGATTATCAGGCAGCTGAGCAGGCGCTGATCCCGCACCTCAGCAGGCACTGATCCGTGCCTGTCATGCAGTGATCAGGTGACTGAGAGGCGCTGATCATGTGACTGCTCATGTGCTGATCAGGTAGCTCTCCTGCACGGATCATGTGCCTCAGCAGGCAAGAATCAAGCAGCTGAGCAGGCATGAATCCTGCGGCCCAGCTGGCGATTATCAGGCAGCTGAGCAGGCATGAATCCTGCGGCCCAGCTGGCGATTATCAGGCAGCTGAGCAGGCATGAATCCTGCGGCCCAGCTGGCGATTATCAGGCAGCTGAGCAGGCATGAATCCTGCGGCCCAGCTGGCGATTATCAGGCAGCTGAGCAGGCATGAATCCTGCGGCCCAGCTGGCGATTATCAGGCAGCTGAGCAGGCATGAATCCTGCGGCCCAGCTGGCGATTATCAGGCAGCTGAGCAGGCATGAATCCTGCGGCCCAGCTGGCGATTATCAGGCAGCTGAGCAGGCATGAATCCTGCGGCCCAGCTGGCGATTATCAGGCAGCTGAGCAGGCGCTGATCCCGCACCTCAGCAGGCACTGATCACGTGCCTGTCATGCAGTGATCAGGTGACTGAGAGGCGCTGATCATGTGACTGCTCATGTGCTGATCAGGTAGCTCTCCTGCACGGATCATGTGCCTCAGCAGGCAAGAATCAAGCAGCTGAGCAGGCATGAATCCTGCGGCCCAGCTGGCGATTATCAGGCAGCTGAGCAGGCATGAATCCTGCGGCCCAGCTGGCGATTATCAGGCAGCTGAGCAGGCATGAATCCTGCGGCCCAGCTGGCGATTATCAGGCAGCTGAGCAGGCATGAATCCTGCGGCCCAGCTGGCGATTATCAGGCAGCTGAGCAGGCATGAATCCTGCGGCCCAGCTGGCGATTATCAGGCAGCTGAGCAGGCATGAATCCTGCGGCCCAGCTGGCGGTTATCAGGCAGCTGAGCAGGCATGAATCCTGCGGCCCAGCTGGCGATTATCAGGCAGCTGAGCAGGCATGAATCCTGCGGCCCAGCTGGCGATTATCAGGCAGCTGAGCAGGCATGAATCCTGCGGCCCAGCTGGCGATTATCAGGCAGCTGAGCAGGCATGAATCCTGCGGCCCAGCTGGCGATTATCAGGCAGCTGAGCAGGCATGAATCCTGCGGCCCAGCTGGCGATTATCAGGCAGCTGAGCAGGCATGAATCCTGCGGCCCAGCTGGCGATTATCAGGCAGCTGAGCAGGCGCTGATCCCGCACCTCAGCAGGCACTGATCACGTGCCTGTCATGCAGTGATCAGGTGACTGAGAGGCGCTGATCATGTGACTGCTCATGTGCTGATCAGGTAGCTCTCCTGCACGGATCATGTGCCTCAGCAGGCAAGATCAAGCAGCTGAGCAGGCATGAATCCTGCGGCCCAGCTGGCGATTATCAGGCAGCTGAGCAGGCATGAATCCTGCGGCCCAGCTGGCGATTATCAGGCAGCTGAGCAGGCATGAATCCTGCGGCCCAGCTGGCGATTATCAGGCAGCTGAGCAGGCATGATGAGCAGGCCCAAGCCTGCGGCCTGCATGCTGCTGATCGCATTCATCAGGCAGCTGAGCAGGCATGAATCCTGCGGCCCAGCTGGCGATTATCAGGCAGCTGAGCAGGCATGAATCCTGCGGCCCAGCTGGCGATTATCAGGCAGCTGAGCAGGCATGAATCCTGCGGCCCAGCTGGCGATTATCAGGCAGCTGAGCAGGCATGAATCCTGCGGCCCAGCTGGCGATTATCAGGCAGCTGAGCAGGCATGAATCCTGCGGCCCAGCTGGCGGTTATCAGGCAGCTGAGCAGGCATGAATCCTGCGGCCCAGCTGGCGGTTATCAGGCAGCTGAGCAGGCATGAATCCTGCGGCCCAGCTGGCGATTATCAGGCAGCTGAGCAGGCATGAATCCTGCGGCCCAGCTGGCGGTTATCAGGCAGCTGAGCAGGCATGAATCCTGCGGCCCAGCTGGCGATTATCAGGCAGCTGAGCAGGCATGAATCCTGCGGCCCAGCTGGCGATTATCAGGCAGCTGAGCAGGCATGAATCCTGCGGCCCAGCTGGCGATTATCAGGCAGCTGAGCAGGCATGAATCCTGCGGCCCAGCTGGCGATTATCAGGCAGCTGAGCAGGCATGAATCCTGCGGCCCAGCTGGCGATTATCAGGCAGCTGAGCAGGCATGAATCCTGCGGCCCAGCTGGCGATTATCAGGCAGCTGAGCAGGCATGAATCCTGCGGCCCAGCTGGCGATTATCAGGCAGCTGAGCAGGCATGAATCCTGCGGCCCAGCTGGCGATTATCAGGCAGCTGAGCAGGCATGAATCCTGCGGCCCAGCTGGCGATTATCAGGCAGCTGAGCAGGCATGAATCACTGCAGGCCTGATCATCTGGCTGATCAGGGTGAGAGGGCTGATCTGAGCAGGCATCAGGCAGCTGAGCAGGCATGAATCCTGCGGCCCAGCTGGCGATTATCAGGCAGCTGAGCAGGCATGAATCCTGCGGCCCAGCTGGCGATTATCAGGCAGCTGAGCAGGCATGAATCCTGCGGCCCAGCTGGCGATTATCAGGCAGCTGAGCAGGCATGAATCCTGCGGCCCAGCTGGCGATTATCAGGCAGCTGAGCAGGCATGAATCCTGCGGCCCAGCTGGCGATTATCAGGCAGCTGAGCAGGCATGAATCCTGCGGCCCAGCTGGCGGTTATCAGGCAGCTGAGCAGGCATGAATCCTGCGGCCCAGCTGGCGATTATCAGGCAGCTGAGCAGGCATGAATCCTGCGGCCCAGCTGGCGATTATCAGGCAGCTGAGCAGGCGCTGATCCCGCACCTCAGCAGGCACTGATCACGTGCCTGTCATGCAGTGATCAGGTGACTGAGAGGCGCTGATCATGTGACTGCTCATGTGCTGATCAGGTAGCTCTGCACGGATCATGTGCCTCAGCAGGCAAGATCAAGCAGCTGAGCAGGCATGAATCCTGCGGCCCAGCTGGCGATTATCAGGCAGCTGAGCAGGCATGAATCCTGCGGCCCAGCTGGCGATTATCAGGCAGCTGAGCAGGCATGAATCCTGCGGCCCAGCTGGCGATTATCAGGCAGCTGAGCAGGCATGAATCCTGCGGCCCAGCTGGCGATTATCAGGCAGCTGAGCAGGCATGAATCCTGCGGCCCAGCTGGCGATTATCAGGCAGCTGAGCAGGCATGAATCCTGCGGCCCAGCTGGCGATTATCAGGCAGCTGAGCAGGCATGAATCCTGCGGCCCAGCTGGCGATTATCAGGCAGCTGAGCAGGCATGAATCCTGCGGCCCAGCTGGCGATTATCAGGCAGCTGAGCAGGCATGAATCCTGCGGCCCAGCTGGCGATTATCAGGCAGCTGAGCAGGCATGAATCCTGCGGCCCAGCTGGCGATTATCAGGCAGCTGAGCAGGCATGAATCCTGCGGCCCAGCTGGCGATTATCAGGCAGCTGAGCAGGCATGAATCCTGCGGCCCAGCTGGCGATTATCAGGCAGCTGAGCAGGCGCTGATCCCGCATCAGCAGGCACTGATCACGTGCCTGTCATGCAGTGATCAGGTGACTGAGAGGCGCTGATCATGTGACTGCTCATGTGCTGATCAGGCAGCTGAGCTGCACGGATCCTGTGCCTCAGCTGGCAAGAATCAAGCAGCTGAGCAGGCATGAATCCTGCGGCCCAGCTGGCGATTATCAGGCAGCTGAGCAGGCATGAATCCTGCGGCCCAGCTGGCGATTATCAGGCAGCTGAGCAGGCATGAATCCTGCGGCCCAGCTGGCGATTATCAGGCAGCTGAGCAGGCATGAATCCTGCGGCCCAGCTGGCGATTATCAGGCAGCTGAGCAGGCATGAATCCTGCGGCCCAGCTGGCGATTATCAGGCAGCTGAGCAGGCATGAATCCTGCGGCCCAGCTGGCGTTATCAGGCAGCTGAGCAGGCATGAATCCTGCGGCCCAGCTGGCGGTTATCAGGCAGCTGAGCAGGCATGAATCCTGCGGCCCAGCTGGCGATTATCAGGCAGCTGAGCAGGCATGAATCCTGCGGCCCAGCTGGCGATTATCAGGCAGCTGAGCAGGCGCTGATCCCGCACCTCAGCAGGCACTGATCACGTGCCTGTCATGCAGTGATCAGGTGACTGAGAGGCGCTGATCATGTGACTGCTCATGTGCTGATCAGGTAGCTCTCCTGCACGGATCATGTGCCTCAGCAGGCAAGAATCAAGCAGCTGAGCAGGCATGAATCCTGCGGCCCAGCTGGCGATTATCAGGCAGCTGAGCAGGCATGAATCCTGCGGCCCAGCTGGCGATTATCAGGCAGCTGAGCAGGCATGAATCCTGCGGCCCAGCTGGCGATTATCAGGCAGCTGAGCAGGCATGAATCCTGCGGCCCAGCTGGCGATTATCAGGCAGCTGAGCAGGCATGAATCCTGCGGCCCAGCTGGCGGTTATCAGGCAGCTGAGCAGGCATGAATCCTGCGGCCCAGCTGGCGATTATCAGGCAGCTGAGCAGGCATGAATCCTGCGGCCCAGCTGGCGTTATCAGGCAGCTGAGCAGGCATGAATCCTGCGGCCCAGCTGGCGGTTATCAGGCAGCTGAGCAGGCATGAATCCTGCGGCCCAGCTGGCGATTATCAGGCAGCTGAGCAGGCATGAATCCTGCGGCCCAGCTGGCGATTATCAGGCAGCTGAGCAGGCATGAATCCTGCGGCCCAGCTGGCGATTATCAGGCAGCTGAGCAGGCGCTGATCCCGCACCTCAGCAGGCACTGATCACGTGCCTGTCATGCAGTCAGGTGACTGAGAGGCGCTGATCATGTGACTGCTCATGTGCTGATCAGGCAGCTCTCCTGCATGGATCATGTGCCCAGCAGGCAAGAATCAAGCAGCTGAGCAGGCATGAATCCTGCGGCCCAGCTGGCGATTATCAGGCAGCTGAGCAGGCATGAATCCTGCGGCCCAGCTGGCGATTATCAGGCAGCTGAGCAGGCATGAATCCTGCGGCCCAGCTGGCGATTATCAGGCAGCTGAGCAGGCATGAATCCTGCGGCCCAGCTGGCGATTATCAGGCAGCTGAGCAGGCATGAATCCTGCGGCCCAGCTGGCGATTATCAGGCAGCTGAGCAGGCATGAATCCTGCGGCCCAGCTGGCGATTATCAGGCAGCTGAGCAGGCATGAATCCTGCGGCCCAGCTGGCGATTATCAGGCAGCTGAGCAGGCATGAATCCTGCGGCCCAGCTGGCGATTATCAGGCAGCTGAGCAGGCATGAATCCTGCGGCCTGGCGATTATCAGGCAGCTGAGCAGGCATGAATCCTGCGGCCCAGCTGGCGATTATCAGGCAGCTGAGCAGGCATGAATCCTGCGGCCCAGCTGGCGATTATCAGGCAGCTGAGCAGGCATGAATCCTGCGGCCCAGCTGGCGATTATCAGGCAGCTGAGCAGGCATGAATCCTGCGGCCCAGCTGGCGATTATCAGGCAGCTGAGCAGGCATGAATCCTGCGGCCCAGCTGGCGATTATCAGGCAGCTGAGCAGGCATGAATCCTGCGGCCCAGCTGGCGATTATCAGGCAGCTGAGCAGGCATGAATCCTGCGGCCCAGCTGGCGATTATCAGGCAGCTGAGCAGGCATGAATCCTGCGGCCCAGCTGGCGATTATCAGGCAGCTGAGCAGGCATGAATCCTGCGGCCCAGCTGGCGATTATCAGGCAGCTGAGCAGGCATGAATCCTGCGGCCCAGCTGGCGATTATCAGGCAGCTGAGCAGGCATGAATCCTGCGGCCCAGCTGGCGATTATCAGGCAGCTGAGCAGGCATGAATCCTGCGGCCCAGCTGGCGATTATCAGGCAGCTGAGCAGGCATGATCCCGCACCTGGCAGGCACTGATCAGTGCCTGTCATGCAGTGATCAGGTGACAGAGCGCTGATCATGTGACTGCTCATGTGCTGATCAGGCAGCTCTCCTGCACGGATCATGTGCCCAGCAGGCGAAGAATCAAGCAGCTGAGCAGGCATGAATCCTGCGGCCCAGCTGGCGATTATCAGGCAGCTGAGCAGGCATGAATCCTGCGGCCCAGCTGGCGATTATCAGGCAGCTGAGCAGGCATGAATCCTGCGGCCCAGCTGGCGGTTATCAGGCAGCTGAGCAGGCATGAATCCTGCGGCCCAGCTGGCGATTATCAGGCAGCTGAGCAGGCATGAATCCTGCGGCCCAGCTGGCGATTATCAGGCAGCTGAGCAGGCATGAATCCTGCGGCCCAGCTGGCGATTATCAGGCAGCTGAGCAGGCATGAATCCTGCGGCCCAGCTGGCGATTATCAGGCAGCTGAGCAGGCATGAATCCTGCGGCCCAGCTGGCGATTATCAGGCAGCTGAGCAGGCATGAATCCTGCGGCCCAGCTGGCGATTATCAGGCAGCTGAGCAGGCGCTGATCCCGCACCTCAGCAGGCACTGATCACGTGCCTGTCATGCAGTGATCAGGTGACTGAGAGGCGCTGATCATGTGACTGCTCATGTGCTGATCAGGTAGCTCTCCTGCACGGATCATGTGCCTCAGCAGGCAAGAATCAAGCAGCTGAGCAGGCATGAATCCTGCGGCCCAGCTGGCGATTATCAGGCAGCTGAGCAGGCATGAATCCTGCGGCCCAGCTGGCGATTATCAGGCAGCTGAGCAGGCATGAATCCTGCGGCCCAGCTGGCGATTATCAGGCAGCTGAGCAGGCATGAATCCTGCGGCCCAGCTGGCGATTATCAGGCAGCTGAGCAGGCATGAATCCTGCGGCCCAGCTGGCGGTTATCAGGCAGCTGAGCAGGCATGAATCCTGCGGCCCAGCTGGCGGTTATCAGGCAGCTGAGCAGGCATGAATCCTGCGGCCCAGCTGGCGGTTATCAGGCAGCTGAGCAGGCATGAATCCTGCGGCCCAGCTGGCGATTATCAGGCAGCTGAGCAGGCATGAATCCTGCGGCCCAGCTGGCGATTATCAGGCAGCTGAGCAGGCATGAATCCTGCGGCCCAGCTGGCGATTATCAGGCAGCTGAGCAGGCATGAATCCTGCGGCCCAGCTGGCGATTATCAGGCAGCTGAGCAGGCATGAATCCTGCGGCCCAGCTGGCGATTATCAGGCAGCTGAGCAGGCGCTGATCCCGCACCTCAGCAGGCACTGATCATGCCTGTCATGCAGTGATCAGGTGACTGAGAGGCGCTGATCATGTGACTGCTCATGTGCTGATCAGGTAGCTCTCCTGCACGGATCATGTGCCTCAGCAGGCAAGAATCAAGCAGCTGAGCAGGCATGAATCCTGCGGCCCAGCTGGCGATTATCAGGCAGCTGAGCAGGCATGAATCCTGCGGCCCAGCTGGCGATTATCAGGCAGCTGAGCAGGCATGAATCCTGCGGCCCAGCTGGCGATTATCAGGCAGCTGAGCAGGCATGAATCCTGCGGCCCAGCTGGCGGTTATCAGGCAGCTGAGCAGGCATGAATCCTGCGGCCCAGCTGGCGGTTATCAGGCAGCTGAGCAGGCATGAATCCTGCGGCCCAGCTGGCGATTATCAGGCAGCTGAGCAGGCATGAATCCTGCGGCCCAGCTGGCGATTATCAGGCAGCTGAGCAGGCATGATCCCTGCAGGCACTGATCACGTGCCTGTCATGCAGTGATCAGGTGACTGAGAGGCGCTGATCATGTGACTGCTCATGTGCTGATCAGGTAGCTCTCCTGCACGGATCATGGCCCAGCAGGCGAGAATCAGGCAGCTGAGCAGGCATGAATCCTGCGGCCCAGCTGGCGATTATCAGGCAGCTGAGCAGGCATGAATCCTGCGGCCCAGCTGGCGATTATCAGGCAGCTGAGCAGGCATGAATCCTGCGGCCCAGCTGGCGATTATCAGGCAGCTGAGCAGGCATGAATCCTGCGGCCCAGCTGGCGATTATCAGGCAGCTGAGCAGGCATGAATCCTGCGGCCCAGCTGGCGATTATCAGGCAGCTGAGCAGGCATGAATCCTGCGGCCCAGCTGGCGGTTATCAGGCAGCTGAGCAGGCATGAATCCTGCGGCCCAGCTGGCGATTATCAGGCAGCTGAGCAGGCATGAATCCTGCGGCCCAGCTGGCGTTATCAGGCAGCTGAGCAGGCATGAATCCTGCGGCCCAGCTGGCGATTATCAGGCAGCTGAGCAGGCATGAATCCTGCGGCCCAGCTGGCGGTTATCAGGCAGCTGAGCAGGCATGAATCCTGCGGCCCAGCTGGCGGTTATCAGGCAGCTGAGCAGGCATGAATCCTGCGGCCCAGCTGGCGATTATCAGGCAGCTGAGCAGGCATGAATCCTGCGGCCCAGCTGGCGGTTATCAGGCAGCTGAGCAGGCATGAATCCTGCGGCCCAGCTGGCGATTATCAGGCAGCTGAGCAGGCATGAATCCTGCGGCCCAGCTGGCGATTATCAGGCAGCTGAGCAGGCGCTGATCCCGCACCTCAGCAGGCACTGATCACGTGCCTGTCATGCAGTGATCAGGTGACTGAGAGGCGCTGATCATGTGACTGCTCATGTGCTGATCAGGTAGCTCTCCTGCACGGATCATGTGCCTCAGCAGGCAAGAATCAAGCAGCTGAGCAGGCATGAATCCTGCGGCCCAGCTGGCGATTATCAGGCAGCTGAGCAGGCATGAATCCTGCGGCCCAGCTGGCGTTATCAGGCAGCTGAGCAGGCATGAATCCTGCGGCCCAGCTGGCGATTATCAGGCAGCTGAGCAGGCATGAATCCTGCGGCCCAGCTGGCGGTTATCAGGCAGCTGAGCAGGCATGAATCCTGCGGCCCAGCTGGCGATTATCAGGCAGCTGAGCAGGCATGAATCCTGCGGCCCAGCTGGCGATTATCAGGCAGCTGAGCAGGCATGAATCCTGCGGCCCAGCTGGCGATTATCAGGCAGCTGAGCAGGCATGAATCCTGCGGCCCAGCTGGCGATTATCAGGCAGCTGAGCAGGCATGAATCCTGCGGCCCAGCTGGCGATTATCAGGCAGCTGAGCAGGCATGAATCCTGCGGCCCAGCTGGCGATATCAGGCAGCTGAGCAGGCATGAATCCTGCGGCCCAGCTGGCGATTATCAGGCAGCTGAGCAGGCATGAATCCTGCGGCCCAGCTGGCGATTATCAGGCAGCTGAGCAGGCATGATCCCGCACCTCAGCAGGCACTGATCACGTGCCTGTCATGCAGTGATCAGGTGACTGAGAGGCGCTGATCATGTGACTGCTCATGTGCTGATCAGGTAGCTCTCCTGCACGGATCCTGCGGCCCAGCTGGCATTATCAGGCAGCTGAGCAGGCATGAATCCTGCGGCCCAGCTGGCGATTATCAGGCAGCTGAGCAGGCATGAATCCTGCGGCCCAGCTGGCGATTATCAGGCAGCTGAGCAGGCATGAATCCTGCGGCCCAGCTGGCGGTTATCAGGCAGCTGAGCAGGCATGAATCCTGCGGCCCAGCTGGCGGTTATCAGGCAGCTGAGCAGGCATGAATCCTGCGGCCCAGCTGGCGATTATCAGGCAGCTGAGCAGGCATGAATCCTGCGGCCCAGCTGGCGATTATCAGGCAGCTGAGCAGGCATGAATCCTGCGGCCCAGCTGGCGATTATCAGGCAGCTGAGCAGGCATGAATCCTGCGGCCCAGCTGGCGATTATCAGGCAGCTGAGCAGGCATGAATCCTGCGGCCCAGCTGGCGATTATCAGGCAGCTGAGCAGGCATGAATCCTGCGGCCCAGCTGGCGATTATCAGGCAGCTGAGCAGGCGCTGATCCCGCACCTCAGCAGGCACTGATCACGTGCCTGTCATGCAGTGATCAGGTGACTGAGAGGCGCTGATCATGTGACTGCTCATGTGCTGATCAGGTAGCTCTCCTGCACGGATCATGTGCCTCAGCAGGCAAGAATCAAGCAGCTGAGCAGGCATGAATCCTGCGGCCCAGCTGGCGATTATCAGGCAGCTGAGCAGGCATGAATCCTGCGGCCCAGCTGGCGATTATCAGGCAGCTGAGCAGGCATGAATCCTGCGGCCCAGCTGGCGATTATCAGGCAGCTGAGCAGGCATGAATCCTGCGGCCCAGCTGGCGATTATCAGGCAGCTGAGCAGGCATGAATCCTGCGGCCCAGCTGGCGATTATCAGGCAGCTGAGCAGGCATGAATCCTGCGGCCCAGCTGGCGATTATCAGGCAGCTGAGCAGGCATGAATCCTGCGGCCCAGCTGGCGTTATCAGGCAGCTGAGCAGGCATGAATCCTGCGGCCCAGCTGGCGATTATCAGGCAGCTGAGCAGGCATGAATCCTGCGGCCCAGCTGGCGATTATCAGGCAGCTGAGCAGGCATGAATCCTGCGGCCCAGCTGGCGATTATCAGGCAGCTGAGCAGGCATGAATCCTGCGGCCCAGCTGGCGGTTATCAGGCAGCTGAGCAGGCATGAATCCTGCGGCCCAGCTGGCGATTATCAGGCAGCTGAGCAGGCATGAATCCTGCGGCCCAGCTGGCGATTATCAGGCAGCTGAGCAGGCGCTGATCCCGCACCTCAGCAGGCACTGATCACGTGCCTGTCATGCAGTGATCAGGTGACTGAGAGGCGCTGATCATGTGACTGCTCATGTGCTGATCAGGTAGCTCTCCTGCACGGATCATGTGCCTCAGCAGGCAAGAATCAAGCAGCTGAGCAGGCATGAATCCTGCGGCCCAGCTGGCGATTATCAGGCAGCTGAGCAGGCATGAATCCTGCGGCCCAGCTGGCGATTATCAGGCAGCTGAGCAGGCATGAATCCTGCGGCCCAGCTGGCGATTATCAGGCAGCTGAGCAGGCATGAATCCTGCGGCCCAGCTGGCGATTATCAGGCAGCTGAGCAGGCATGAATCCTGCGGCCCAGCTGGCGATTATCAGGCAGCTGAGCAGGCATGAATCCTGCGGCCCAGCTGGCGGTATCAGGCAGCTGAGCAGGCATGAATCCTGCGGCCCAGCTGGCGATTATCAGGCAGCTGAGCAGGCATGAATCCTGCGGCCCAGCTGGCGATTATCAGGCAGCTGAGCAGGCATGAATCCTGCGGCCCAGCTGGCGATTATCAGGCAGCTGAGCAGGCATGAATCCTGCGGCCCAGCTGGCGATTATCAGGCAGCTGAGCAGGCGCTGATCCCGCACCTCAGCAGGCACTGATCACGTGCCTGTCATGCAGTGATCAGGTGACTGAGGCGCTGATCATGTGACTGCTCATGTGCTGATCAGGTAGCTCTCCTGCACGGATCATGTGCCTCAGCAGGCAAGAATCAAGCAGCTGAGCAGGCATGAATCCTGCGGCCCAGCTGGCGATTATCAGGCAGCTGAGCAGGCATGAATCCTGCGGCCCAGCTGGCGATTATCAGGCAGCTGAGCAGGCATGAATCCTGCGGCCCAGCTGGCGATTATCAGGCAGCTGAGCAGGCATGAATCCTGCGGCCCAGCTGGCGATTATCAGGCAGCTGAGCAGGCATGAATCCTGCGGCCCAGCTGGCGATTATCAGGCAGCTGAGCAGGCATGAATCCTGCGGCCCAGCTGGCGATTATCAGGCAGCTGAGCAGGCATGAATCCTGCGGCCCAGCTGGCGGTTATCAGGCAGCTGAGCAGGCATGAATCCTGCGGCCCAGCTGGCGATTATCAGGCAGCTGAGCAGGCATGAATCCTGCGGCCCAGCTGGCGGTTATCAGGCAGCTGAGCAGGCATGAATCCTGCGGCCCAGCTGGCGGTTATCAGGCAGCTGAGCAGGCATGAATCCTGCGGCCCAGCTGGCGATTATCAGGCAGCTGAGCAGGCATGAATCCTGCGGCCCAGCTGGCGATTATCAGGCAGCTGAGCAGGCATGAATCCTGCGGCCCAGCTGGCATCAGGCAGCTGAGCAGGCATGAATCCTGCGGCCCAGCTGGCTTATCAGGCAGCTGAGCAGGCATGAATCCTGCGGCCCAGCTGGCGCTTATCAGGCAGCTGAGCAGGCATGAATCCTGCGGCCCAGCTGGCGTTATCAGGCAGCTGAGCAGGCATGAATCCTGCGGCCCAGCTGGCGGTTATCAGGCAGCTGAGCAGGCATGAATCCTGCGGCCCAGCTGGCGGTTATCAGGCAGCTGAGCAGGCATGAATCCTGCGGCCCAGCTGGCGTTATCAGGCAGCTGAGCAGGCATGAATCCTGCGGCCCAGCTGGCGGTTATCAGGCAGCTGAGCAGGCATGAATCCTGCGGCCCAGCTGGCGATTATCAGGCAGCTGAGCAGGCATGAATCCTGCGGCCCAGCTGGCGATTATCAGGCAGCTGAGCAGGCATGAATCCTGCGGCCCAGCTGGCGATTATCAGGCAGCTGAGCAGGCATGATCCTGCGGCCCAGCAGGCACTGATCACGTGCCTGTCATGCAGTGATCAGGGCTGAGCGCTGATCATGTGACTGCTCATGTGCTGATCAGGTAGCTCTCCTGCACGGATCATGTGCCTCAGCAGGCAAGAATCAAGCAGCTGAGCAGGCATGAATCCTGCGGCCCAGCTGGCGATTATCAGGCAGCTGAGCAGGCATGAATCCTGCGGCCCAGCTGGCGATTATCAGGCAGCTGAGCAGGCATGAATCCTGCGGCCCAGCTGGCGATTATCAGGCAGCTGAGCAGGCATGAATCCTGCGGCCCAGCTGGCGATTATCAGGCAGCTGAGCAGGCATGAATCCTGCGGCCCAGCTGGCGATTATCAGGCAGCTGAGCAGGCATGAATCCTGCGGCCCAGCTGGCGATTATCAGGCAGCTGAGCAGGCATGAATCCTGCGGCCCAGCTGGCGATTATCAGGCAGCTGAGCAGGCATGAATCCTGCGGCCCAGCTGGCGATTATCAGGCAGCTGAGCAGGCATGAATCCTGCGGCCCAGCTGGCGGTTATCAGGCAGCTGAGCAGGCATGAATCCTGCGGCCCAGCTGGCGATTATCAGGCAGCTGAGCAGGCATGAATCCTGCGGCCCAGCTGGCGATTATCAGGCAGCTGAGCAGGCGCTGATCCCGCACCTCAGCAGGCACTGATCACGTGCCTGTCATGCAGTGATCAGGTGACTGAGAGGCGCTGATCATGTGACTGCTCATGTGCTGATCAGGTAGCTCTCCTGCACGGATCATGTGCCTCAGCAGGCAAGAATCAAGCAGCTGAGCAGGCATGAATCCTGCGGCCCAGCTGGCGATTATCAGGCAGCTGAGCAGGCATGAATCCTGCGGCCCAGCTGGCGATTATCAGGCAGCTGAGCAGGCATGAATCCTGCGGCCCAGCTGGCGATTATCAGGCAGCTGAGCAGGCATGAATCCTGCGGCCCAGCTGGCGATTATCAGGCAGCTGAGCAGGCATGAATCCTGCGGCCCAGCTGGCGATTATCAGGCAGCTGAGCAGGCATGAATCCTGCGGCCCAGCTGGCGATTATCAGGCAGCTGAGCAGGCATGAATCCTGCGGCCCAGCTGGCGATTATCAGGCAGCTGAGCAGGCATGAATCCTGCGGCCCAGCTGGCGATTATCAGGCAGCTGAGCAGGCATGAATCCTGCGGCCCAGCTGGCGATTATCAGGCAGCTGAGCAGGCATGAATCCTGCGGCCCAGCTGGCGATTATCAGGCAGCTGAGCAGGCATGAATCCTGCGGCCCAGCTGGCGATTATCAGGCAGCTGAGCAGGCATGAATCCTGCGGCCCAGCTGGCGATTATCAGGCAGCTGAGCAGGCGCTGATCCCGCACCTCAGCAGGCACTGATCACGTGCCTGTCATGCAGTGATCAGGTGACTGAGAGGCGCTGATCATGTGACTGCTCATGTGCTGATCAGGTAGCTCTCCTGCACGGATCATGTGCCTCAGCAGGCAAGAATCAAGCAGCTGAGCAGGCATGAATCCTGCGGCCCAGCTGGCGATTATCAGGCAGCTGAGCAGGCATGAATCCTGCGGCCCAGCTGGCGATTATCAGGCAGCTGAGCAGGCATGAATCCTGCGGCCCAGCTGGCGATTATCAGGCAGCTGAGCAGGCGCTGATCCCGCACCTCAGCAGGCACTGATCACGTGCCTGTCATGCAGTGATCAGGTGACTGAGAGGCGCTGATCATGTGACTGCTCATGTGCTGATCAGGTAGCTCTCCTGCATGGATCATGTGCCTCAGCAGGCAAGAATCAAGCAGCTGAGCAGGCATGAATCCTGCGGCCCAGCTGGCGATTATCAGGCAGCTGAGCAGGCATGAATCCTGCGGCCCAGCTGGCGATTATCAGGCAGCTGAGCAGGCATGAATCCTGCGGCCCAGCTGGCGATTATCAGGCAGCTGAGCAGGCATGAATCCTGCGGCCCAGCTGGCGATTATCAGGCAGCTGAGCAGGCATGAATCCTGCGGCCCAGCTGGCGATTATCAGGCAGCTGAGCAGGCATGAATCCTGCGGCCCAGCTGGCGATTATCAGGCAGCTGAGCAGGCATGAATCCTGCGGCCCAGCTGGCGGTTATCAGGCAGCTGAGCAGGCATGAATCCTGCGGCCCAGCTGGCGGTTATCAGGCAGCTGAGCAGGCATGAATCCTGCGGCCCAGCTGGCGATTATCAGGCAGCTGAGCAGGCATGAATCCTGCGGCCCAGCTGGCGATTATCAGGCAGCTGAGCAGGCATGAATCCTGCGGCCCAGCTGGCGATTATCAGGCAGCTGAGCAGGCATGAATCCTGCGGCCCAGCTGGCGGTTATCAGGCAGCTGAGCAGGCATGAATCCTGCGGCCCAGCTGGCGATTATCAGGCAGCTGAGCAGGCATGAATCCTGCGGCCCAGCTGGCGATTATCAGGCAGCTGAGCAGGCATGAATCCTGCGGCCCAGCTGGCGATTATCAGGCAGCTGAGCAGGCATGAATCCTGCGGCCCAGCTGGCGATTATCAGGCAGCTGAGCAGGCGCTGATCCCGCACCTCAGCAGGCACTGATCACGTGCCTGTCATGCAGTGATCAGGTGACTGAGAGGCGCTGATCATGTGACTGCTCATGTGCTGATCAGGTAGCTCTCCTGCACGGATCATGTGCCTCAGCAGGCAAGAATCAGGCAGCTGAGCAGGCATGAATCCTGCGGCCCAGCTGGCGATTATCAGGCAGCTGAGCAGGCATGAATCCTGCGGCCCAGCTGGCGATTATCAGGCAGCTGAGCAGGCATGAATCCTGCGGCCCAGCTGGCGATTATCAGGCAGCTGAGCAGGCATGAATCCTGCGGCCCAGCTGGCGATTATCAGGCAGCTGAGCAGGCATGAATCCTGCGGCCCAGCTGGCGATTATCAGGCAGCTGAGCAGGCATGAATCCTGCGGCCCAGCTGGCGATTATCAGGCAGCTGAGCAGGCATGAATCCTGCGGCCCAGCTGGCGATTATCAGGCAGCTGAGCAGGCATGAATCCTGCGGCCCAGCTGGCGATTATCAGGCAGCTGAGCAGGCATGAATCCTGCGGCCCAGCTGGCGATTATCAGGCAGCTGAGCAGGCATGAATCCTGCGGCCCAGCTGGCGATTATCAGGCAGCTGAGCAGGCATGAATCCTGCGGCCCAGCTGGCGATTATCAGGCAGCTGAGCAGGCATGAATCCTGCGGCCCAGCTGGCGATTATCAGGCAGCTGAGCAGGCGCTGATCACGCACCTCAGCAGGCACTGATCACGTGCCTGTCAGGCAGTGATCAGGTGACTGAGAGGCGCTGATCATGTGACTGCTGGTGCTGATCAGGTAGCTGAGCAGGCATGAATCCTGCGGCCCAGCTGGCGATTATCAGGCAGCTGAGCAGGCATGAATCCTGCGGCCCAGCTGGCGATTATCAGGCAGCTGAGCAGGCATGAATCCTGCGGCCCAGCTGGCGATTATCAGGCAGCTGAGCAGGCATGAATCCTGCGGCCCAGCTGGCGATTATCAGGCAGCTGAGCAGGCGCTGATCCCGCACCTCAGCAGGCACTGATCACGTGCCTGTCATGCAGTGATCAGGTGACTGAGAGGCGCTGATCATGTGACTGCTCATGTGCTGATCAGGTAGCTCTCCTGCACGGATCATGTGCCTCAGCAGGCAAGAATCAAGCAGCTGAGCAGGCATGAATCCTGCGGCCCAGCTGGCGATTATCAGGCAGCTGAGCAGGCATGAATCCTGCGGCCCAGCTGGCGATTATCAGGCAGCTGAGCAGGCATGAATCCTGCGGCCCAGCTGGCGATTATCAGGCAGCTGAGCAGGCATGAATCCTGCGGCCCAGCTGGCGATTATCAGGCAGCTGAGCAGGCATGAATCCTGCGGCCCAGCTGGCGATTATCAGGCAGCTGAGCAGGCATGAATCCTGCGGCCCAGCTGGCGATTATCAGGCAGCTGAGCAGGCATGAATCCTGCGGCCCAGCTGGCGATTATCAGGCAGCTGAGCAGGCATGAATCCTGCGGCCCAGCTGGCGATTATCAGGCAGCTGAGCAGGCATGAATCCTGCGGCCCAGCTGGCGATTATCAGGCAGCTGAGCAGGCATGAATCCTGCGGCCCAGCTGGCGATTATCAGGCAGCTGAGCAGGCATGAATCCTGCGGCCCAGCTGGCGATTATCAGGCAGCTGAGCAGGCATGAATCCTGCGGCCCAGCTGGCGATTATCAGGCAGCTGAGCAGGCATGAATCCTGCGGCCCAGCTGGCGATTATCAGGCAGCTGAGCAGGCATGAATCCTGCGGCCCAGCTGGCGATTATCAGGCAGCTGAGCAGGCATGAATCCTGCGGCCCAGCTGGCGGTTATCAGGCAGCTGAGCAGGCATGAATCCTGCGGCCCAGCTGGCGTTATCAGGCAGCTGAGCAGGCATGAATCCTGCGGCCCAGCTGGCGATTATCAGGCAGCTGAGCAGGCATGAATCCTCAGCAGGCATGATCACGTGCCTGTCATGCAGTGATCAGGTGACTGAGAGGCGCTGATCATGTGACTGCTCATGTGCTGATCAGGAGCTCTCCTGATCGTGCCCAGCTGGCGAATCAAGCAGCTGAGCAGGCATGAATCCTGCGGCCCAGCTGGCGATTATCAGGCAGCTGAGCAGGCATGAATCCTGCGGCCCAGCTGGCGATTATCAGGCAGCTGAGCAGGCATGAATCCTGCGGCCCAGCTGGCGATTATCAGGCAGCTGAGCAGGCATGAATCCTGCGGCCCAGCTGGCGATTATCAGGCAGCTGAGCAGGCATGAATCCTGCGGCCCAGCTGGCGTTATCAGGCAGCTGAGCAGGCATGAATCCTGCGGCCCAGCTGGCGATTATCAGGCAGCTGAGCAGGCATGAATCCTGCGGCCCAGCTGGCGATTATCAGGCAGCTGAGCAGGCGCTGATCCCGCACCTCAGCAGGCACTGATCACGTGCCTGTCATGCAGTGATCAGGTGACTGAGAGGCGCTGATCATGTGACTGCTCATGTGCTGATCAGGTAGCTCTCCTGCACGGATCATGTGCCTCAGCAGGCAAGAATCAAGCAGCTGAGCAGGCATGAATCCTGCGGCCCAGCTGGCGATTATCAGGCAGCTGAGCAGGCATGAATCCTGCGGCCCAGCTGGCGATTATCAGGCAGCTGAGCAGGCATGAATCCTGCGGCCCAGCTGGCGATTATCAGGCAGCTGAGCAGGCATGAATCCTGCGGCCCAGCTGGCGATTATCAGGCAGCTGAGCAGGCATGAATCCTGCGGCCCAGCTGGCGATTATCAGGCAGCTGAGCAGGCATGAATCCTGCGGCCCAGCTGGCGATTATCAGGCAGCTGAGCAGGCATGAATCCTGCGGCCCAGCTGGCGATTATCAGGCAGCTGAGCAGGCATGAATCCTGCGGCCCAGCTGGCGATTATCAGGCAGCTGAGCAGGCATGAATCCTGCGGCCCAGCTGGCGATTATCAGGCAGCTGAGCAGGCATGAATCCTGCGGCCCAGCTGGCGATTATCAGGCAGCTGAGCAGGCATGAATCCTGCGGCCCAGCTGGCGATTATCAGGCAGCTGAGCAGGCATGAATCCTGCGGCCCAGCTGGCGATTATCAGGCAGCTGAGCAGGCGCTGATCCCGCACCTCAGCAGGCACTGATCACGTGCCTGTCATGCAGTGATCAGGTGACTGAGAGGCGCTGATCATGTGACTGCTCATGTGCTGATCAGGTAGCTCTCCTGCACGGATCATGTGCCTCAGCAGGCAAGAATCAAGCAGCTGAGCAGGCATGAATCCTGCGGCCCAGCTGGCGATTATCAGGCAGCTGAGCAGGCATGAATCCTGCGGCCCAGCTGGCGATTATCAGGCAGCTGAGCAGGCATGAATCCTGCGTCCCAGCTGGCGATTATCAGGCAGCTGAGCAGGCATGAATCATGCGGCCCAGCTGGCGATTATCAGGCAGCTGAGCAGGCTGAATCCTGCGGCCCAGCTGGCGATTATCAGGCAGCTGAGCAGGCATGAATCCTGCGGCCCAGCTGGCGATTATCAGGCAGCTGAGCAGGCATGAATCCTGCGGCCCAGCTGGCTTATCAGGCAGCTGAGCAGGCATGAATCCTGCGGCCCAGCTGGCGATTATCAGGCAGCTGAGCAGGCATGAATCCTGCGGCCCAGCTGGCGATTATCAGGCAGCTGAGCAGGCATGAATCCTGCGGCCCAGCTGGCGATTATCAGGCAGCTGAGCAGGCATGAATCCTGCGGCCCAGCTGGCGATTATCAGGCAGCTGAGCAGGCATGAATCCTGCGGCCCAGCTGGCGATTATCAGGCAGCTGAGCAGGCATGAATCCTGCGGCCCAGCTGGCGATTATCAGGCAGCTGAGCAGGCATGAATCCTGCGGCCCAGCTGGCGATTATCAGGCAGCTGAGCAGGCATGAATCCTGCGGCCCAGCTGGCGATTATCAGGCAGCTGAGCAGGCATGAATCCTGCGGCCCAGCTGGCGATTATCAGGCAGCTGAGCAGGCATGAATCCTGCGGCCCAGCTGGCGATTATCAGGCAGCTGAGCAGGCATGAATCCTGCGGCCCAGCTGGCGATTATCAGGCAGCTGAGCAGGCATGAATCCTGCGGCCCAGCTGGCGATTATCAGGCAGCTGAGCAGGCATGAATCCTGCGGCCCAGCTGGCGATTATCAGGCAGCTGAGCAGGCATGAATCCTGCGGCCCAGCTGGCGATTATCAGGCAGCTGAGCAGGCTGATCCCGCACCTCAGCAGGCACTGATCACGTGCCTGTCATGCAGTGATCAGGTGACTGAGAGGCGCTGATCATGTGACTGCTCATGTGCTGATCAGGTAGCTCTCCTGCACGGATCATGTGCCTCAGCAGGCAAGAATCAAGCAGCTGAGCAGGCATGAATCCTGCGGCCCAGCTGGCGATTATCAGGCAGCTGAGCAGGCATGAATCCTGCGGCCCAGCTGGCGATTATCAGGCAGCTGAGCAGGCATGAATCCTGCGGCCCAGCTGGCGATTATCAGGCAGCTGAGCAGGCATGAATCCTGCGGCCCAGCTGGCGGTTATCAGGCAGCTGAGCAGGCATGAATCCTGCGGACCAGCTGGCGATTATCAGGCAGCTGAGCAGGCATGAATCCTGCGGCCCAGCTGGCGATTATCAGGCAGCTGAGCAGGCATGAATCCTGCGGCCCAGCTGGCGATTATCAGGCAGCTGAGCAGGCATGAATCCTGCGGCCCAGCTGGCGATTATCAGGCAGCTGAGCAGGCATGAATCCTGCGGCCCAGCTGGCGATTATCAGGCAGCTGAGCAGGCATGAATCCTGCGGCCCAGCTGGCGATTATCAGGCAGCTGAGCAGGCATGAATCCTGCGGCCCAGCTGGCGATTATCAGGCAGCTGAGCAGGCGCTGATCCTGCACCCAGCAGGCACTGATCACGTGCCTGTCATGCAGTGATCAGGTGACTGAGGCGCTGATCATGTGACTGCTCATGTGCTGATCAGGTAGCTCTCCTGCATGGATCATGTGCCTCAGCAGGCAAGAATCAAGCAGCTGAGCAGGCATGAATCCTGCGGCCGAGCTGGCGATTATCAGGCAGCTGAGCAGGCATGAATCCTGCGGCCCAGCTGGCGATTATCAGGCAGCTGAGCAGGCATGAATCCTGCGGCCCAGCTGGCGATTATCAGGCAGCTGAGCAGGCATGAATCCTGCGGCCCAGCTGGCGATTATCAGGCAGCTGAGCAGGCATGAATCCTGCGGCCCAGCTGGCGATTATCAGGCAGCTGAGCAGGCATGAATCCTGCGGCCCAGCTGGCGATTATCAGGCAGCTGAGCAGGCATGAATCCTGCGGCCCAGCTGGCGATTATCAGGCAGCTGAGCAGGCATGAATCCTGCGGCCCAGCTGGCGATTATCAGGCAGCTGAGCAGGCGCTGATCCGCACCTCAGCAGGCACTGATCACGTGCCTGTCATGCAGTGATCAGGTGACTGAGAGGCATGATCATGTGCTGCTCATGTGCTGATCAGGAGCTCTCCTGCATGAATCCTGTGCCCAGCTGGCGAATCAGGCAGCTGAGCAGGCATGAATCCTGCGGCCCAGCTGGCGATTATCAGGCAGCTGAGCAGGCATGAATCCTGCGGCCCAGCTGGCGATTATCAGGCAGCTGAGCAGGCATGAATCCTGCGGCCCAGCTGGCGATTATCAGGCAGCTGAGCAGGCATGAATCCTGCGGCCCAGCTGGCGATTATCAGGCAGCTGAGCAGGCATGAATCCTGCGGCCCAGCTGGCGATTATCAGGCAGCTGAGCAGGCATGAATCCTGCGGCCCAGCTGGCGATTATCAGGCAGCTGAGCAGGCATGAATCCTGCGGCCCAGCTGGCGATTATCAGGCAGCTGAGCAGGCGCTGATCCCGCACCTCAGCAGGCACTGATCACGTGCCTGTCATGCAGTGATCAGGTGACTGAGAGGCGCTGATCATGTGACTGCTCATGTGCTGATCAGGTAGCTCTCCTGCACGGATCATGTGCCTCAGCAGGCAAGAATCAAGCAGCTGAGCAGGCATGAATCCTGCGGCCCAGCTGGCGATTATCAGGCAGCTGAGCAGGCATGAATCCTGCGGCCCAGCTGGCGATTATCAGGCAGCTGAGCAGGCATGAATCCTGCGGCCCAGCTGGCGATTATCAGGCAGCTGAGCAGGCATGAATCCTGCGGCCCAGCTGGCGATTATCAGGCAGCTGAGCAGGCATGAATCCTGCGGCCCAGCTGGCGATTATCAGGCAGCTGAGCAGGCATGAATCCTGCGGCCCAGCTGGCGATTATCAGGCAGCTGAGCAGGCATGAATCCTGCGGCCCAGCTGGCGGTTATCAGGCAGCTGAGCAGGCATGAATCCTGCGGCCCAGCTGGCGGTTATCAGGCAGCTGAGCAGGCATGAATCCTGCGGCCCAGCTGGCGATTATCAGGCAGCTGAGCAGGCATGAATCCTGCGGCCCAGCTGGCGATTATCAGGCAGCTGAGCAGGCATGAATCCTGCGGCCCAGCTGGCGATTATCAGGCAGCTGAGCAGGCATGAATCCTGCGGCCCAGCTGGCGATTATCAGGCAGCTGAGCAGGCATGAATCCTGCGGCCCAGCTGGCGATTATCAGGCAGCTGAGCAGGCATGAATCCTGCGGCCCAGCTGGCGATTATCAGGCAGCTGAGCAGGCATGAATCCTGCGGCCCAGCTGGCGATTATCAGGCAGCTGAGCAGGCATGAATCCTGCGGCCCAGCTGGCGATTATCAGGCAGCTGAGCAGGCGCTGATCCCGCACCCAGCAGGCATTGATCACGTGCCTGTCATGCAGTGATCAGGTGACTGAGAGGCGCTGATCATGTGACTGCTCATGTGCTGATCAGGCAGCTGAGCTGCACGGATCATGTGCCTCAGCAGGCAAGAATCAAGCAGCTGAGCAGGCATGAATCCTGCGGCCCAGCTGGCGATTATCAGGCAGCTGAGCAGGCATGAATCCTGCGGCCCAGCTGGCGATTATCAGGCAGCTGAGCAGGCATGAATCCTGCGGCCCAGCTGGCGATTATCAGGCAGCTGAGCAGGCATGAATCCTGCGGCCCAGCTGGCGATTATCAGGCAGCTGAGCAGGCATGAATCCTGCGGCCCAGCTGGCGATTATCAGGCAGCTGAGCAGGCATGAATCCTGCGGCCCAGCTGGCGATTATCAGGCAGCTGAGCAGGCATGAATCCTGCGGCCCAGCTGGCGATTATCAGGCAGCTGAGCAGGCATGAATCCTGCGGCCCAGCTGGCGATTATCAGGCAGCTGAGCAGGCATGAATCCTGCGGCCCAGCTGGCGATTATCAGGCAGCTGAGCAGGCATGAATCCTGCGGCCCAGCTGGCGATTATCAGGCAGCTGAGCAGGCATGAATCCTGCGGCCCAGCTGGCGATTATCAGGCAGCTGAGCAGGCATGAATCCTGCGGCCCAGCTGGCGATTATCAGGCAGCTGAGCAGGCGCTGATCCCGCACCTCAGCAGGCACTGATCACGTGCCTGTCATGCAGTGATCAGGTGACTGAGAGGCGCTGATCAGGCATGACTGCTCATGTGCTGATCAGGTAGCTCTCCTGCACGGATCATGTGCCTCAGCAGGCAAGAATCAAGCAGCTGAGCAGGCATGAATCCTGCGGCCCAGCTGGCGATTATCAGGCAGCTGAGCAGGCATGAATCCTGCGGCCCAGCTGGCGATTATCAGGCAGCTGAGCAGGCATGAATCCTGCGGCCCAGCTGGCGATTATCAGGCAGCTGAGCAGGCATGAATCCTGCGGCCCAGCTGGCGATTATCAGGCAGCTGAGCAGGCATGAATCCTGCGGCCCAGCTGGCGATTATCAGGCAGCTGAGCAGGCATGAATCCTGCGGCCCAGCTGGCGATTATCAGGCAGCTGAGCAGGCATGAATCCTGCGGCCCAGCTGGCGATTATCAGGCAGCTGAGCAGGCGCTGATCCCGCACCTCAGCAGGCACTGATCACGTGCCTGTCATGCAGTGATCAGGTGACTGAGAGGCGCTGCATGTGACTGCTCATGTGCTGATCAGGTAGCTCTCCTGCATGGATCATGTGCCTCAGCAGGCAAGAATCAGGCAGCTGAGCAGGCATGAATCCTGCGGCCCAGCTGGCGATTATCAGGCAGCTGAGCAGGCATGAATCCTGCGGCCCAGCTGGCGATTATCAGGCAGCTGAGCAGGCATGAATCCTGCGGCCCAGCTGGCGATTATCAGGCAGCTGAGCAGGCATGAATCCTGCGGCCCAGCTGGCGATTATCAGGCAGCTGAGCAGGCATGAATCCTGCGGCCCAGCTGGCGGTTATCAGGCAGCTGAGCAGGCATGAATCCTGCGGCCCAGCTGGCGATTATCAGGCAGCTGAGCAGGCATGAATCCTGCGGCCCAGCTGGCGATTATCAGGCAGCTGAGCAGGCGCTGATCCCGCACCTCAGCAGGCACTGATCACGTGCCTGTCATGCAGTGATCAGGTGACTGAGAGGCGCTGATCATGTGACTGCTCATGTGCTGATCAGGCAGCTGAGCTGCACGAATCATGTGCCTCAGCTGGCAAGAATCAGGCAGCTGAGCAGGCATGAATCCTGCGGCCCAGCTGGCGATTATCAGGCAGCTGAGCAGGCATGAATCCTGCGGCCCAGCTGGCGATTATCAGGCAGCTGAGCAGGCATGAATCCTGCGGCCCAGCTGGCGATTATCAGGCAGCTGAGCAGGCATGAATCCTGCGGCCCAGCTGGCGATTATCAGGCAGCTGAGCAGGCATGAATCCTGCGGCCCAGCTGGCGATTATCAGGCAGCTGAGCAGGCATGAATCCTGCGGCCCAGCTGGCGATTATCAGGCAGCTGAGCAGGCATGAATCCTGCGGCCCAGCTGGCGATTATCAGGCAGCTGAGCAGGCATGAATCCTGCGGCCCAGCTGGCGGTTATCAGGCAGCTGAGCAGGCATGAATCCTGCGGCCCAGCTGGCGATTATCAGGCAGCTGAGCAGGCATGAATCCTGCGGCCCAGCTGGCGATTATCAGGCAGCTGAGCAGGCATGAATCCTGCGGCCCAGCTGGCGATTATCAGGCAGCTGAGCAGGCATGAATCCTGCGGCCCAGCTGGCGATTATCAGGCAGCTGAGCAGGCATGAATCCTGCGGCCCAGCTGGCGATTATCAGGCAGCTGAGCAGGCATGAATCCTGCGGCCCAGCTGGCGATTATCAGGCAGCTGAGCAGGCATGAATCCTGCGGCCCAGCTGGCGATTATCAGGCAGCTGAGCAGGCATGAATCCTGCGGCCCAGCTGGCGATTATCAGGCAGCTGAGCAGGCGCTGATCCCGCACCTCAGCAGGCACTGATCACGTGCCTGTCATGCAGTGATCAGGTGACTGAGAGGCGCTGATCATGTGACTGCTCATGTGCTGATCAGGTAGCTCTCCTGCACGGATCATGTGCCTCAGCAGGCAAGAATCAAGCAGCTGAGCAGGCATGAATCCTGCGGCCCAGCTGGCGATTATCAGGCAGCTGAGCAGGCATGAATCCTGCGGCCCAGCTGGCGATTATCAGGCAGCTGAGCAGGCATGAATCCTGCGGCCCAGCTGGCGATTATCAGGCAGCTGAGCAGGCATGAATCCTGCGGCCCAGCTGGCGATTATCAGGCAGCTGAGCAGGCATGAATCCTGCGGCCCAGCTGGCGATTATCAGGCAGCTGAGCAGGCATGAATCCTGCGGCCCAGCTGGCGATTATCAGGCAGCTGAGCAGGCATGAATCCTGCGGCCCAGCTGGCGATTATCAGGCAGCTGAGCAGGCATGAATCCTGCGGCCCAGCTGGCGATTATCAGGCAGCTGAGCAGGCATGAATCCTGCGGCCCAGCTGGCGATTATCAGGCAGCTGAGCAGGCATGAATCCTGCGGCCCAGCTGGCGATTATCAGGCAGCTGAGCAGGCATGAATCCTGCGGCCCAGCTGGCGATTATCAGGCAGCTGAGCAGGCATGAATCCTGCGGCCCAGCTGGCGATTATCAGGCAGCTGAGCAGGCATGAATCCTGCGGCCCAGCTGGCGATTATCAGGCAGCTGAGCAGGCGCTGATCCCGCACCTCAGCAGGCACTGATCACGTGCCTGTCATGCAGTGATCAGGTGACTGAGAGGCGCTGATCATGTGACTGCTCATGTGCTGATCAGGTAGCTCTCCTGCACGGATCATGTGCCTCAGCAGGCAAGAATCAAGCAGCTGAGCAGGCATGAATCCTGCGGCCCAGCTGGCGATTATCAGGCAGCTGAGCAGGCATGAATCCTGCGGCCCAGCTGGCGATTATCAGGCAGCTGAGCAGGCATGAATCCTGCGGCCCAGCTGGCGATTATCAGGCAGCTGAGCAGGCATGAATCCTGCGGCCCAGCTGGCGATTATCAGGCAGCTGAGCAGGCATGAATCCTGCGGCCCAGCTGGCGATTATCAGGCAGCTGAGCAGGCATGAATCCTGCGGCCCAGCTGGCGATTATCAGGCAGCTGAGCAGGCATGAATCCTGCGGCCCAGCTGGCGATTATCAGGCAGCTGAGCAGGCATGAATCCTGCGGCCCAGCTGGCGATTATCAGGCAGCTGAGCAGGCATGAATCCTGCGGCCCAGCTGGCGATTATCAGGCAGCTGAGCAGGCATGAATCCTGCGGCCCAGCTGGCGATTATCAGGCAGCTGAGCAGGCATGAATCCTGCGGCCCAGCTGGCGATTATCAGGCAGCTGAGCAGGCATGAATCCTGCGGCCCAGCTGGCGATTATCAGGCAGCTGAGCAGGCATGAATCCTGCGGCCCAGCTGGCGATTATCAGGCAGCTGAGCAGGCATGAATCCTGCGGCCCAGCTGGCGATTATCAGGCAGCTGAGCAGGCATGAATCCTGCGGCCCAGCTGGCGATTATCAGGCAGCTGAGCAGGCATGAATCCTGCGGCCCAGCTGGCGATTATCAGGCAGCTGAGCAGGCGCTGATCCCGCACCTCAGCAGGCACTGATCACGTGCCTGTCATGCAGTGATCAGGTGACTGAGAGGCGCTGATCATGTGACTGCTCATGTGCTGATCAGGTAGCTCTCCTGCACGGATCATGTGCCTCAGCAGGCAAGAATCAAGCAGCTGAGCAGGCATGAATCCTGCGGCCCAGCTGGCGATTATCAGGCAGCTGAGCAGGCATGAATCCTGCGGCCCAGCTGGCGATTATCAGGCAGCTGAGCAGGCATGAATCCTGCGGCCCAGCTGGCGATTATCAGGCAGCTGAGCAGGCATGAATCCTGCGGCCCAGCTGGCGGTTATCAGGCAGCTGAGCAGGCATGAATCCTGCGGCCCAGCTGGCGATTATCAGGCAGCTGAGCAGGCATGAATCCTGCGGCCCAGCTGGCGATTATCAGGCAGCTGAGCAGGCATGAATCCTGCGGCCCAGCTGGCGATTATCAGGCAGCTGAGCAGGCATGAATCCTGCGGCCCAGCTGGCGATTATCAGGCAGCTGAGCAGGCATGAATCCTGCGGCCCAGCTGGCGATTATCAGGCAGCTGAGCAGGCATGAATCCTGCGGCCCAGCTGGCGATTATCAGGCAGCTGAGCAGGCATGAATCCTGCGGCCCAGCTGGCGATTATCAGGCAGCTGAGCAGGCATGAATCCTGCGGCCCAGCTGGCGATTATCAGGCAGCTGAGCAGGCGCTGATCCCGCACCACAGCAGGCACTGATCACGTGCCTGTCATGCAGTGATCAGGTGACTGAGAGGCGCTGATCATGTGACTGCTCATGTGCTGATCAGGCAGCTCTCCTGCACGGATCATGTGCCTCAGCAGGCAAGAATCAAGCAGCTGAGCAGGCATGAATCCTGCGGCCCAGCTGGCGATTATCAGGCAGCTGAGCAGGCATGAATCCTGCGGCCCAGCTGGCGATTATCAGGCAGCTGAGCAGGCATGATCCCGCACCTCAGCAGGCACTGATCACGTGCCTGTCATGCAGTGATCAGGTGACTGAGAGGCGCTGATCATGTGACTGCTCATGTGCTGATCAGGTAGCTCTCCTGCACGGATCATGTGCCTCAGCAGGCAAGAATCAAGCAGCTGAGCAGGCATGAATCCTGCGGCCCAGCTGGCGATTATCAGGCAGCTGAGCAGGCATGAATCCTGCGGCCCAGCTGGCGATTATCAGGCAGCTGAGCAGGCATGAATCCTGCGGCCCAGCTGGCGATTATCAGGCAGCTGAGCAGGCATGAATCCTGCACCCAGCAGGCACTGATCAGCCTGTCATGCAGTGATCAGGTGGCTGAGAGGCGCTGATCATGTGACTGCTCATGTGCTGATCAGGTAGCTCTCCTGCACGGATCATGTGCCTCAGCAGGCAAGAATCAAGCAGCTGAGCAGGCATGAATCCTGCGGCCCAGCTGGCGATTATCAGGCAGCTGAGCAGGCATGAATCCTGCGGCCCAGCTGGCGATTATCAGGCAGCTGAGCAGGCATGAATCCTGCGGCCCAGCTGGCGATTATCAGGCAGCTGAGCAGGCATGAATCCTGCGGCCCAGCTGGCGATTATCAGGCAGCTGAGCAGGCATGAATCCTGCGGCCCAGCTGGCGATTATCAGGCAGCTGAGCAGGCATGAATCCTGCGGCCCAGCTGGCGATTATCAGGCAGCTGAGCAGGCATGAATCCTGCGGCCCAGCTGGCGATTATCAGGCAGCTGAGCAGGCGCTGATCCCGCACCTCAGCAGGCACTGATCACGTGCCTGTCATGCAGTGATCAGGTGACTGAGAGGCGCTGATCATGTGACTGCTCATGTGCTGATCAGGTAGCTCTCCTGCACGGATCATGTGCCTCAGCAGGCAAGAATCAAGCAGCTGAGCAGGCATGAATCCTGCGGCCCAGCTGGCGATTATCAGGCAGCTGAGCAGGCATGAATCCTGCGGCCCAGCTGGCGATTATCAGGCAGCTGAGCAGGCATGAATCCTGCGGCCCAGCTGGCGATTATCAGGCAGCTGAGCAGGCATGAATCCTGCGGCCCAGCTGGCGATTATCAGGCAGCTGAGCAGGCATGAATCCTGCGGCCCAGCTGGCGATTATCAGGCAGCTGAGCAGGCATGAATCCTGCGGCCCAGCTGGCGTTATCAGGCAGCTGAGCAGGCATGAATCCTGCGGCCCAGCTGGCGATTATCAGGCAGCTGAGCAGGCATGAATCCTGCGGCCCAGCTGGCATTATCAGGCAGCTGAGCAGGCATGAATCCTGCGGCCCAGCTGGCGATTATCAGGCAGCTGAGCAGGCATGAATCCTGCGGCCCAGCTGGCGATTATCAGGCAGCTGAGCAGGCATGAATCCTGCGGCCCAGCTGGCGATTATCAGGCAGCTGAGCAGGCATGAATCCTGCGGCCCAGCTGGCGATTATCAGGCAGCTGAGCAGGCATGAATCCTGCGGCCCAGCTGGCGTTATCAGGCAGCTGAGCAGGCATGAATCCTGCGGCCCAGCTGGCGGTTATCAGGCAGCTGAGCAGGCATGAATCCTGCGGCCCAGCTGGCGATTATCAGGCAGCTGAGCAGGCATGAATCCTGCGGCCCAGCTGGCGATTATCAGGCAGCTGAGCAGGCGCTGATCCCGCACCTCAGCAGGCACTGATCACGTGCCTGTCATGCAGTGATCAGGTGACTGAGGCCTGATCATGTGACTGCTCATGTGCTGATCAGGTAGCTCTCCTGCACGGATCATGTGCTCAGCAGGCAAGAATCAAGCAGCTGAGCAGGCATGAATCCTGCGGCCCAGCTGGCGATTATCAGGCAGCTGAGCAGGCATGAATCCTGCGGCCCAGCTGGCGATTATCAGGCAGCTGAGCAGGCATGAATCCTGCGGCCCAGCTGGCGGTTATCAGGCAGCTGAGCAGGCATGAATCCTGCGGCCCAGCTGGCGATTATCAGGCAGCTGAGCAGGCATGAATCCTGCGGCCCAGCTGGCGATTATCAGGCAGCTGAGCAGGCATGAATCCTGCGGCCCAGCTGGCGATTATCAGGCAGCTGAGCAGGCATGAATCCTGCGGCCCAGCTGGCGATTATCAGGCAGCTGAGCAGGCATGAATCCTGCGGCCCAGCTGGCGATTATCAGGCAGCTGAGCAGGCATGAATCCTGCGGCCCAGCTGGCGGTTATCAGGCAGCTGAGCAGGCATGAATCCTGCGGCCCAGCTGGCGATTATCAGGCAGCTGAGCAGGCATGAATCCTGCGGCCCAGCTGGCGATTATCAGGCAGCTGAGCAGGCATGAATCCTGCGGCCCAGCTGGCGATTATCAGGCAGCTGAGCAGGCGCTGATCCCGCACCTCAGCAGGCACTGATCACGTGCCTGTCATGCAGTGATCAGGTGACTGAGAGCTGCATGGACTGCTCAGTGCATCAGGTAGCTGAGCAGCATGGATCCTGCGGCCCAGCTGGCGAGAATCAGGCAGCTGAGCAGGCATGAATCCTGCGGCCCAGCTGGCGATTATCAGGCAGCTGAGCAGGCATGAATCCTGCGGCCCAGCTGGCGATTATCAGGCAGCTGAGCAGGCATGAATCCTGCGGCCCAGCTGGCGATTATCAGGCAGCTGAGCAGGCGCTGATCCCGCACCCAGCAGGCACTGATCACGTGCCTGTCATGCAGTGATCAGGTGACTGAGGCGCTGATCATGTGACTGCTCATGTGCTGATCAGGTAGCTGAGCAGGCATGAATCATGTGCCCAGCTGGCAAGATCAGGCAGCTGAGCAGGCATGAATCCTGCGGCCCAGCTGGCGATTATCAGGCAGCTGAGCAGGCATGAATCCTGCGGCCCAGCTGGCGATTATCAGGCAGCTGAGCAGGCATGAATCCTGCGGCCCAGCTGGCGATTATCAGGCAGCTGAGCAGGCATGAATCCTGCGGCCCAGCTGGCGATTATCAGGCAGCTGAGCAGGCATGAATCCTGCGGCCCAGCTGGCGATTATCAGGCAGCTGAGCAGGCATGAATCCTGCGGCCCAGCTGGCGATTATCAGGCAGCTGAGCAGGCATGAATCCTGCGGCCCAGCTGGCGGTTATCAGGCAGCTGAGCAGGCATGAATCCTGCGGCCCAGCTGGCGATTATCAGGCAGCTGAGCAGGCATGAATCCTGCGGCCCAGCTGGCGATTATCAGGCAGCTGAGCAGGCATGAATCCTGCGGCCCAGCTGGCGATTATCAGGCAGCTGAGCAGGCATGAATCCTGCGGCCCAGCTGGCGATTATCAGGCAGCTGAGCAGGCATGAATCCTGCGGCCCAGCTGGCGGTTATCAGGCAGCTGAGCAGGCATGAATCCTGCGGCCCAGCTGGCGATTATCAGGCAGCTGAGCAGGCATGAATCCTGCGGCCCAGCTGGCGATTATCAGGCAGCTGAGCAGGCATGAATCCTGCGGCCCAGCTGGCGATTATCAGGCAGCTGAGCAGGCATGAATCCTGCGGCCCAGCTGGCGATTATCAGGCAGCTGAGCAGGCATGAATCCTGCGGCCCAGCTGGCGATTATCAGGCAGCTGAGCAGGCGCTGATCCCGCACCTCAGCAGGCACTGATCACGTGCCTGTCATGCAGTGATCAGGTGACTGAGAGGCGCTGATCATGTGACTGCTCATGTGCTGATCAGGAGCTCTCCTGCACGGATCATGTGCCTCAGCAGGCAAGAATCAAGCAGCTGAGCAGGCATGAATCCTGCGGCCCAGCTGGCGATTATCAGGCAGCTGAGCAGGCATGAATCCTGCGGCCCAGCTGGCGATTATCAGGCAGCTGAGCAGGCATGAATCCTGCGGCCCAGCTGGCGATTATCAGGCAGCTGAGCAGGCATGAATCCTGCGGCCCAGCTGGCGGTTATCAGGCAGCTGAGCAGGCATGAATCCTGCGGCCCAGCTGGCGATTATCAGGCAGCTGAGCAGGCATGAATCCTGCGGCCCAGCTGGCGATTATCAGGCAGCTGAGCAGGCATGAATCCTGCGGCCCAGCTGGCGATTATCAGGCAGCTGAGCAGGCATGAATCCTGCGGCCCAGCAGGCACTGATCAGGTGCCTGTCATGCAGTGATCAGGTGACTGAGGCGCTGATCATGCGACTCATGTGCTGAGAGGCTCTGACGGATGCGTGCCCAGCTGGCAAGAATCAGGCAGCTGAGCAGGCATGAATCCTGCGGCCCAGCTGGCGATTATCAGGCAGCTGAGCAGGCATGAATCCTGCGGCCCAGCTGGCGATTATCAGGCAGCTGAGCAGGCATGAATCCTGCGGCCCAGCTGGCGATTATCAGGCAGCTGAGCAGGCATGAATCCTGCGGCCCAGCTGGCGATTATCAGGCAGCTGAGCAGGCATGAATCCTGCGGCCCAGCTGGCGATTATCAGGCAGCTGAGCAGGCATGAATCCTGCGGCCCAGCTGGCGATTATCAGGCAGCTGAGCAGGCATGAATCCTGCGGCCCAGCTGGCGATTATCAGGCAGCTGAGCAGGCATGAATCCTGCGGCCCAGCTGGCGATTATCAGGCAGCTGAGCAGGCATGAATCCTGCGGCCCAGCTGGCGATTATCAGGCAGCTGAGCAGGCATGAATCCTGCGGCCCAGCTGGCGATTATCAGGCAGCTGAGCAGGCATGAATCCTGCGGCCCAGCTGGCGATTATCAGGCAGCTGAGCAGGCATGAATCCTGCGGCCCAGCTGGCGATTATCAGGCAGCTGAGCAGGCATGAATCCTGCGGCCCAGCTGGCGATTATCAGGCAGCTGAGCAGGCATGAATCCTGCGGCCCAGCTGGCGATTATCAGGCAGCTGAGCAGGCATGAATCCTGCGGCCCAGCTGGCGATTATCAGGCAGCTGAGCAGGCATGAATCCTGCGGCCCAGCTGGCGATTATCAGGCAGCTGAGCAGGCGCTGATCCCGCACCTCAGCAGGCACTGATCACGTGCCTGTCATGCAGTGATCAGGTGACTGAGAGGCGCTGATCATGTGACTGCTCATGTGCTGATCAGGTAGCTCTCCTGCACGGATCATGTGCCTCAGCAGGCAAGAATCAAGCAGCTGAGCAGGCATGAATCCTGCGGCCCAGCTGGCGATTATCAGGCAGCTGAGCAGGCATGAATCCTGCGGCCCAGCTGGCGATTATCAGGCAGCTGAGCAGGCATGAATCCTGCGGCCCAGCTGGCGATTATCAGGCAGCTGAGCAGGCATGAATCCTGCGGCCCAGCTGGCGATTATCAGGCAGCTGAGCAGGCATGAATCCTGCGGCCCAGCTGGCGATTATCAGGCAGCTGAGCAGGCATGAATCCTGCGGCCCAGCTGGCGATTATCAGGCAGCTGAGCAGGCATGAATCCTGCGGCCCAGCTGGCGATTATCAGGCAGCTGAGCAGGCATGAATCCTGCGGCCCAGCTGGCGATTATCAGGCAGCTGAGCAGGCATGAATCCTGCGGCCCAGCTGGCGGTTATCAGGCAGCTGAGCAGGCATGAATCCTGCGGCCCAGCTGGCGATTATCAGGCAGCTGAGCAGGCATGAATCCTGCGGCCCAGCTGGCGATTATCAGGCAGCTGAGCAGGCATGAATCCTGCGGCCCAGCTGGCGATTATCAGGCAGCTGAGCAGGCGCTGATCCCGCACCTCAGCAGGCACTGATCACGTGCCTGTCATGCAGTGATCAGGTGACTGAGAGGCGCTGATCATGTGACTGCTCATGTGCTGATCAGGTAGCTCTCCTGCACGGATCATGTGCCTCAGCAGGCAAGAATCAAGCAGCTGAGCAGGCATGAATCCTGCGGCCCAGCTGGCGATTATCAGGCAGCTGAGCAGGCATGAATCCTGCGGCCCAGCTGGCGATTATCAGGCAGCTGAGCAGGCATGAATCCTGCGGCCCAGCTGGCGATTATCAGGCAGCTGAGCAGGCATGAATCCTGCGGCCCAGCTGGCGATTATCAGGCAGCTGAGCAGGCATGAATCCTGCGGCCCAGCTGGCGATTATCAGGCAGCTGAGCAGGCATGAATCCTGCGGCCCAGCTGGCGATTATCAGGCAGCTGAGCAGGCATGAATCCTGCGGCCCAGCTGGCGATTATCAGGCAGCTGAGCAGGCATGAATCCTGCGGCCCAGCTGGCGATTATCAGGCAGCTGAGCAGGCATGAATCCTGCGGCCCAGCTGGCATTATCAGGCAGCTGAGCAGGCATGAATCCTGCGGCCCAGCTGGCGATTATCAGGCAGCTGAGCAGGCATGAATCCTGCGGCCCAGCTGGCGGTTATCAGGCAGCTGAGCAGGCATGAATCCTGCGGCCCAGCTGGCGATTATCAGGCAGCTGAGCAGGCATGAATCCTGCGGCCCAGCTGGCGGTTATCAGGCAGCTGAGCAGGCATGAATCCTGCGGCCCAGCTGGCGGTTATCAGGCAGCTGAGCAGGCATGAATCCTGCGGCCCAGCTGGCGATTATCAGGCAGCTGAGCAGGCATGAATCCTGCGGCCCAGCTGGCGATTATCAGGCAGCTGAGCAGGCTGTGATCCCGCGGCTCAGCTGGCACTGATCAGGTGCCTGTCATGCATGAATCAGGTGACTGGAGGCTGATCATGTGACTGCTCAGTGCTGATCAGGAGCTCTCCTGCACGGATCATGTGCCTCAGCAGGCAAGAATCAGGCAGCTGAGCAGGCATGAATCCTGCGGCCCAGCTGGCGATTATCAGGCAGCTGAGCAGGCATGAATCCTGCGGCCCAGCTGGCGATTATCAGGCAGCTGAGCAGGCATGAATCCTGCGGCCCAGCTGGCGATTATCAGGCAGCTGAGCAGGCATGAATCCTGCGGCCCAGCTGGCGATTATCAGGCAGCTGAGCAGGCATGAATCCTGCGGCCCAGCTGGCGATTATCAGGCAGCTGAGCAGGCATGAATCCTGCGGCCCAGCTGGCGATTATCAGGCAGCTGAGCAGGCATGAATCCTGCGGCCCAGCTGGCGATTATCAGGCAGCTGAGCAGGCATGAATCCTGCGGCCCAGCTGGCGATTATCAGGCAGCTGAGCAGGCATGAATCCTGCGGCCCAGCTGGCGGTTATCAGGCAGCTGAGCAGGCATGAATCCTGCGGCCCAGCTGGCGATTATCAGGCAGCTGAGCAGGCATGAATCCTGCGGCCCAGCTGGCGATTATCAGGCAGCTGAGCAGGCATGAATCCTGCGGCCCAGCTGGCGATTATCAGGCAGCTGAGCAGGCGCTGATCCCGCACCTCAGCAGGCACTGATCACGTGCCTGTCATGCAGTGATCAGGTGACTGAGAGGCGCTGATCATGTGACTGCTCATGTGCTGATCAGGTAGCTCTCCTGCACGGATCATGTGCCCAGCAGGCAAGAATCAAGCAGCTGAGCAGGCATGAATCCTGCGGCCCAGCTGGCGATTATCAGGCAGCTGAGCAGGCATGAATCCTGCGGCCCAGCTGGCGATTATCAGGCAGCTGAGCAGGCGCTGATCCCGCACCTCAGCAGGCACTGATCACGTGCCTGAATGCAGTGATCAGGTGACTGGGCGCTGATCATGTGACTGCTCATGTGCTGATCAGGTAGCTCTCTGCACAGATCATGTGCCCAGCTGGCAAGAATCAGGCAGCTGAGCAGGCATGAATCCTGCGGCCCAGCTGGCGATTATCAGGCAGCTGAGCAGGCATGAATCCTGCGGCCCAGCTGCGGTTATCAGGCAGCTGAGCAGGCATGAATCCTGCGGCCCAGCTGGCGATTATCAGGCAGCTGAGCAGGCATGATCCCGCACCTCAGCAGGCACTGATCACGTGCCTGTCATGCAGTGATCAGGTGACTGAGAGCGCTGAACATGTCATGACTGCTCATGTGCTGATCAGGGCTCTCCTGCACGGATCATGTGCCTCAGCTGGCAGAATCAGGCAGCTGAGCAGGCATGAATCCTGCGGCCCAGCTGGCGATTATCAGGCAGCTGAGCAGGCATGAATCCTGCGGCCCAGCTGGCGATTATCAGGCAGCTGAGCAGGCATGAATCCTGCGGCCCAGCTGGCGATTATCAGGCAGCTGAGCAGGCATGAATCCTGCGGCCCAGCTGGCGGTTATCAGGCAGCTGAGCAGGCATGAATCCTGCGGCCCAGCTGGCGGTTATCAGGCAGCTGAGCAGGCATGAATCCTGCGGCCCAGCTGGCTTATCAGGCAGCTGAGCAGGCATGAATCCTGCGGCCCAGCTGGCGATTATCAGGCAGCTGAGCAGGCATGAATCCCGCACTCAGCAGGCACTGATCACGGCTGTCATGCAGTGATCAGGTGACTGAGCAGGCGCTGATCATGTGACTGCTCATGTGCTGATCAGGCAGCTCTCAGGCACGGATCATGTGCCCAGCAGGCGATCAAGCAGCTGAGCAGGCATGAATCCTGCGGCCCAGCTGGCGATTATCAGGCAGCTGAGCAGGCATGAATCCTGCGGCCCAGCTGGCGATTATCAGGCAGCTGAGCAGGCATGAATCCTGCGGCCCAGCTGGCGATTATCAGGCAGCTGAGCAGGCATGAATCCTGCGGCCCAGCTGGCGATTATCAGGCAGCTGAGCAGGCATGAATCCTGCGGCCCAGCTGGCGATTATCAGGCAGCTGAGCAGGCATGAATCCTGCGGCCCAGCTGGCGATTATCAGGCAGCTGAGCAGGCATGAATCCTGCGGCCCAGCTGGCGATTATCAGGCAGCTGAGCAGGCATGAATCCTGCGGCCCAGCTGGCGATTATCAGGCAGCTGAGCAGGCATGAATCCTGCGGCCCAGCTGGCGATTATCAGGCAGCTGAGCAGGCATGAATCCTGCGGCCCAGCTGGCGGTATCAGGCAGCTGAGCAGGCATGAATCCTGCGGCCCAGCTGGCGATTATCAGGCAGCTGAGCAGGCATGAATCCTGCGGCCCAGCTGGCGATTATCAGGCAGCTGAGCAGGCATGAATCCTGCGGCCCAGCTGGTTATCAGGCAGCTGAGCAGGCATGAATCCTGCGGCCCAGCTGGCGGTTATCAGGCAGCTGAGCAGGCATGAATCCTGCGGCCCAGCTGGCGATTATCAGGCAGCTGAGCAGGCATGAATCCTGCGGCCCAGCTGGCGATTATCAGGCAGCTGAGCAGGCGCTGATCCCGCACCTCAGCAGGCACTGATCACGTGCCTGTCATGCAGTGATCAGGTGACTGAGAGGCGCTGATCATGTGACTGCTCATGTGCTGATCAGGTAGCTCTCCTGCACGGATCATGTGCCTCAGCAGGCAAGAATCAAGCAGCTGAGCAGGCATGAATCCTGCGGCCCAGCTGGCGATTATCAGGCAGCTGAGCAGGCATGAATCCTGCGGCCCAGCTGGCGATTATCAGGCAGCTGAGCAGGCATGAATCCTGCGGCCCAGCTGGCGATTATCAGGCAGCTGAGCAGGCATGAATCCTGCGGCCCAGCTGGCGTTATCAGGCAGCTGAGCAGGCATGAATCCTGCGGCCCAGCTGGCGATTATCAGGCAGCTGAGCAGGCATGAATCCTGCGGCCCAGCTGGCGGTTATCAGCAGCTGAGCAGGCATGAATCCTGCGGCCCAGCTGGCGATTATCAGGCAGCTGAGCAGGCATGAATCCTGCGGCCCAGCTGGCGATTATCAGGCAGCTGAGCAGGCATGAATCCTGCGGCCCAGCTGGCGTTATCAGGCAGCTGAGCAGGCATGAATCCTGCGGCCCAGCTGGCGGTTATCATGCAGCTGAGCAGGCATGAATCCTGCGGCCCAGCTGGCGATTATCAGGCAGCTGAGCAGGCATGAATCCTGCGGCCCAGCTGGCGATTATCAGGCAGCTGAGCAGGCGCTGATCCCGCACCTCAGCAGCTGATCACGTGCCTGTCATGCAGTGATCAGGTGACTGAGAGGCGCTGATCATGTGACTGCTCATGTGCTGATCAGGTAGCTCTCCTGCACGGATCATGTGCCTCAGCAGGCAAGAATCAAGCAGCTGAGCAGGCATGAATCCTGCGGCCCAGCTGGCGATTATCAGGCAGCTGAGCAGGCATGAATCCTGCGGCCCAGCTGGCGATTATCAGGCAGCTGAGCAGGCATGAATCCTGCGGCCCAGCTGGCGATTATCAGGCAGCTGAGCAGGCGCTGAATCCGCACCTCAGCAGGCACTGATCACGTGCCTGTCATGCAGTGATCAGGTGACTGAGGCGTGATCATGTGCTGCTATGTGCTGATCAGTAGCTCTCCTGCACGGATCATGTGCCTCAGCAGCGAATCAAGCAGCTGAGCAGGCATGAATCCTGCGGCCCAGCTGGCGATTATCAGGCAGCTGAGCAGGCATGAATCCTGCGGCCCAGCTGGCGATTATCAGGCAGCTGAGCAGGCATGAATCCTGCGGCCCAGCTGGCGATTATCAGGCAGCTGAGCAGGCATGAATCCTGCGGCCCAGCTGGCGATTATCAGGCAGCTGAGCAGGCATGAATCCTGCGGCCCAGCTGGCGATTATCAGGCAGCTGAGCAGGCATGAATCCTGCGGCCCAGCTGGCGGTTATCAGGCAGCTGAGCAGGCATGAATCCTGCGGCCCAGCTGGCGGTTATCAGGCAGCTGAGCAGGCATGAATCCTGCGGCCCAGCTGGCGATTATCAGGCAGCTGAGCAGGCATGAATCCTGCGGCCCAGCTGGCGATTATCAGGCAGCTGAGCAGGCATGAATCCTGCGGCCCAGCTGGCGATTATCAGGCAGCTGAGCAGGCATGAATCCTGCGGCCCAGCTGGCGATTATCAGGCAGCTGAGCAGGCATGAATCCTGCGGCCCAGCTGGCGTTATCAGGCAGCTGAGCAGGCATGAATCCTGCGGCCCAGCTGGCGATTATCAGGCAGCTGAGCAGGCATGAATCCTGCGGCCCAGCTGGCGATTATCAGGCAGCTGAGCAGGCATGAATGCTGCGGCCCAGCTGGCGGTTATCAGGCAGCTGAGCAGGCATGAATCCTGCGGCCCAGCTGGCGGTTATCAGGCAGCTGAGCAGGCATGAATCCGGCGGCACAGCTGGCGGTTATCAGGCAGCTGAGCAGGCGCTGATCCCGCACCTCAGCAGGCACTGATCACGTGCCTGTCATGCAGTGATCAGGTGACTGAGAGGCGCTGATCATGTGACTGCTCATGTGCTGATCAGGCAGCTCTCCTGCACGGATCATGTGCCCAGCTGGCAAGAATCAGGCAGCTGAGCAGGCATGAATCCTGCGGCCCAGCTGGCGATTATCAGGCAGCTGAGCAGGCATGAATCCTGCGGCCCAGCTGGCGATTATCAGGCAGCTGAGCAGGCATGAATCCTGCGGCCCAGCTGGCGGTTATCAGGCAGCTGAGCAGGCATGAATCCTGCGGCCCAGCTGGCGGTTATCAGGCAGCTGAGCAGGCATGAATCCTGCGGCCCAGCTGGCGGTTATCAGGCAGCTGAGCAGGCATGAATCCTGCGGCCCAGCTGGCGATTATCAGGCAGCTGAGCAGGCATGAATCCTGCGGCCCAGCTGGCGATTATCAGGCAGCTGAGCAGGCGCTGATCCCGCACCTCAGCAGGCACTGATCACGTGCCTGTCATGCAGTGATCAGGTGACTGAGAGGCGCTGATCATGTGACTGCTCATGTGCTGATCAGGTAGCTCTCCTGCACGGATCATGTGCCTCAGCAGGCAAGAATCAAGCAGCTGAGCAGGCATGAATCCTGCGGCCCAGCTGGCGATTATCAGGCAGCTGAGCAGGCATGAATCCTGCGGCCCAGCTGGCGATTATCAGGCAGCTGAGCAGGCATGAATCCTGCGGCCCAGCTGGCGATTATCAGGCAGCTGAGCAGGCATGAATCCTGCGGCCCAGCTGGCGATTATCAGGCAGCTGAGCAGGCATGAATCCTGCGGCCCAGCTGGCGATTATCAGGCAGCTGAGCAGGCATGAATCCTGCGGCCCAGCTGGCGGTTATCAGGCAGCTGAGCAGGCATGAATCCTGCGGCCCAGCTGGCGATTATCAGGCAGCTGAGCAGGCATGAATCCTGCGGCCCAGCTGGCGATTATCAGGCAGCTGAGCAGGCATGAATCCTGCGGCCCAGCTGGCGGTTATCAGGCAGCTGAGCAGGCATGAATCCTGCGGCCCAGCTGGCGATTATCAGGCAGCTGAGCAGGCATGAATCCTGCGGCCCAGCTGGCGATTATCAGGCAGCTGAGCAGGCATGAATCCTGCGGCCCAGCTGGCGATTATCAGGCAGCTGAGCAGGCGCTGATCCTGCACCCAGCAGGCACTGATCACGTGCCTGTCATGCAGTGATCAGGTGACTGAGAGGCGCTGATCATGTGACTGCTCATGTGCTGATCAGGTAGCTCTCCTGCACGGATCATGTGCCTCAGCAGGCAAGAATCAAGCAGCTGAGCAGGCATGAATCCTGCGGCCCAGCTGGCGATTATCAGGCAGCTGAGCAGGCATGAATCCTGCGGCCCAGCTGGCGATTATCAGGCAGCTGAGCAGGCATGAATCCTGCGGCCCAGCTGGCGGTTATCAGGCAGCTGAGCAGGCATGAATCCTGCGGCCCAGCTGGCGATTATCAGGCAGCTGAGCAGGCATGAATCCTGCGGCCCAGCTGGCGATTATCAGGCAGCTGAGCAGGCATGAATCCTGCGGCCCAGCTGGCGATTATCAGGCAGCTGAGCAGGCATGAATCCTGCGGCCCAGCTGGCGATTATCAGGCAGCTGAGCAGGCATGAATCCTGCGGCCCAGCTGGCGATTATCAGGCAGCTGAGCAGGCATGAATCCTGCGGCCCAGCTGGCGATTATCAGGCAGCTGAGCAGGCATGATCCCGCACCTCAGCAGGCACTGATCACGTGCCTGTCATGCAGTGATCAGGTGACTGAGGCGCTGATCATGTGACTGCTCATGTGCTGATCAGGCAGCTCTCCTGCACGGATCATGTGCCCAGCTGGCAAGAATCAGGCAGCTGAGCAGGCATGAATCCTGCGGCCCAGCTGGCGATTATCAGGCAGCTGAGCAGGCATGAATCCTGCGGCCCAGCTGGCGATTATCAGGCAGCTGAGCAGGCATGAATCCTGCGGCCCAGCTGGCGATTATCAGGCAGCTGAGCAGGCATGAATCCTGCGGCCCAGCTGGCGGTTATCAGGCAGCTGAGCAGGCATGAATCCTGCGGCCCAGCTGGCGGTTATCAGGCAGCTGAGCAGGCATGAATCCTGCGGCCCAGCTGGCGATTATCAGGCAGCTGAGCAGGCATGAATCCTGCGGCCCAGCTGGCGGTTATCAGGCAGCTGAGCAGGCATGAATCCTGCGGCCCAGCTGGCGATTATCAGGCAGCTGAGCAGGCATGAATCCTGCGGCCCAGCTGGCGGTTATCAGGCAGCTGAGCAGGCATGAATCCTGCGGCCCAGCTGGCGATTATCAGGCAGCTGAGCAGGCATGAATCCTGCGGCCCAGCTGGCGATTATCAGGCAGCTGAGCAGGCATGAATCCTGCGGCCCAGCTGGCGATTATCAGGCAGCTGAGCAGGCGCTGATCCCGCACCTCAGCAGGCACTGATCACGTGCCTGTCATGCAGTGATCAGGTGACTGAGAGGCGCTGATCATGTGACTGCTCATGTGCTGATCAGGTAGCTCTCCTGCACGGATCATGTGCCTCAGCAGGCAAGAATCAAGCAGCTGAGCAGGCATGAATCCTGCGGCCCAGCTGGCGATTATCAGGCAGCTGAGCAGGCATGAATCCTGCGGCCCAGCTGGCGATTATCAGGCAGCTGAGCAGGCATGAATCCTGCGGCCCAGCTGGCGATTATCAGGCAGCTGAGCAGGCATGAATCCTGCGGCCCAGCTGGCGATTATCAGGCAGCTGAGCAGGCATGAATCCTGCGGCCCAGCTGGCGATTATCAGGCAGCTGAGCAGGCATGAATCCTGGGCCCAGCAGGCGGTTATCAGGCAGCTGAGCAGGCATGAATCCTGCGGCCCAGCTGGCGATTATCAGGCAGCTGAGCAGGCATGAATCCTGCGGCCCAGCTGGCGTTATCAGGCAGCTGAGCAGGCATGAATCCTGCGGCCCAGCTGGCGGTTATCAGGCAGCTGAGCAGGCATGAATCCTGCGGCCCAGCTGGCGATTATCAGGCAGCTGAGCAGGCATGAATCCTGCGGCCCAGCTGGCGATTATCAGGCAGCTGAGCAGGGCTGATCCCGCACCCAGCAGGCACTGATCACGTGCCTGTCATGCAGTGATCAGGTGACTGAGAGGCGCTGCATGTGACTGCTCATGTGCTGATCAGGTAGCTCTCCTGCACGGATCATGTGCCTCAGCAGGCAAGAATCAAGCAGCTGAGCAGGCATGAATCCTGCGGCCCAGCTGGCGATTATCAGGCAGCTGAGCAGGCATGAATCCTGCGGCCCAGCTGGCGATTATCAGGCAGCTGAGCAGGCATGATCCCGCACCTCAGCAGGCACTGATCACGTGCCTGTCATGCAGTGATCAGGTGACTGAGAGGCGCTGATCATGTGACTGCTCATGTGCTGATCAGGTAGCTCTCCTGCACGGATCATGTGCCTCAGCAGGCAAGAATCAAGCAGCTGAGCAGGCATGAATCCTGCGGCCCAGCTGGCGATTATCAGGCAGCTGAGCAGGCATGAATCCTGCGGCCCAGCTGGCGATTATCAGGCAGCTGAGCAGGCATGAATCCTGCGGCCCAGCTGGCGATTATCAGGCAGCTGAGCAGGCGCTGATCCTGCACCTCAGCAGGCACTGATCACGTGCCTGTCATGCAGTGATCAGGTGACTGAGAGGCGCTGATCATGTGACTGCTCATGTGCTGATCAGGCAGCTCTCCTGCACGGATCATGTGCCTCAGCAGGCAAGAATCAAGCAGCTGAGCAGGCATGAATCCTGCGGCCCAGCTGGCGATTATCAGGCAGCTGAGCAGGCATGAATCCTGCGGCCCAGCTGGCGATTATCAGGCAGCTGAGCAGGCATGAATCCTGCGGCCCAGCTGGCGTTATCAGGCAGCTGAGCAGGCATGAATCCTGCGGCCCAGCTGGCGATTATCAGGCAGCTGAGCAGGCATGAATCCTGCGGCCCAGCTGGCGATTATCAGGCAGCTGAGCAGGCATGAATCCTGCGGCCCAGCTGGCGATTATCAGGCAGCTGAGCAGGCATGAATGCGGCCCAGCTGGCGATTATCAGGCAGCTGAGCAGGCATGAATCCTGCGGCCCAGCTGGCGATTATCAGGCAGCTGAGCAGGCGCTGATCCCGCACTCAGCAGGCACTGATCACGTGCCTGTCATGCAGTGATCAGGTGACTGAGAGGCGCTGATCATGTGACTGCTCATGTGCTGATCAGGTAGTCTCCTGCACGGATCATGTGCCTCAGCAGGCAAAATCAAGCAGCTGAGCAGGCATGAATCCTGCGGCCCAGCTGGCGATTATCAGGCAGCTGAGCAGGCATGAATCCTGCGGCCCAGCTGGCGATTATCAGGCAGCTGAGCAGGCATGAATCCTGCGGCCCAGCTGGCGATTATCAGGCAGCTGAGCAGGCGCTGATCCCGCACCCAGCAGGCACTGATCACGTGCCTGTCATGCAGTGATCAGGTGACTGAGAGGCGCTGATCATGTGACTGCTCATGTGCTGATCAGGTAGCTCTCCTGCACGGATCATGTGCCTCAGCAGGCAAGAATCAAGCAGCTGAGCAGGCATGAATCCTGCGGCCCAGCTGGCGATTATCAGGCAGCTGAGCAGGCATGAATCCTGCGGCCCAGCTGGCGATTATCAGGCAGCTGAGCAGGCATGAATCCTGCGGCCCAGCTGGCGATTATCAGGCAGCTGAGCAGGCGCTGATCCCGCACCTCAGCAGGCACTGATCACGTGCCTGTCATGCAGTGATCAGGTGACTGAGAGGCGCTGATCATGTGACTGCTCATGTGCTGATCAGGTAGCTCTCCTGCACGGATCATGTGCCTCAGCAGGCAAGAATCAAGCAGCTGAGCAGGCATGAATCCTGCGGCCCAGCTGGCGATTATCAGGCAGCTGAGCAGGCATGAATCCTGCGGCCCAGCTGGCGATTATCAGGCAGCTGAGCAGGCATGAATCCTGCGGCCCAGCTGGCGATTATCAGGCAGCTGAGCAGGCATGAATCCTGCGGCCCAGCTGGCGGTTATCAGGCAGCTGAGCAGGCATGAATCCTGCGGCCCAGCTGGCGATTATCAGGCAGCTGAGCAGGCATGAATCCTGCGGCCCAGCTGGCGATTATCAGGCAGCTGAGCAGGCATGAATCCTGCGGCCCAGCTGGCGATTATCAGGCAGCTGAGCAGGCATGAATCCTGCGGCCCAGCTGGCGATTATCAGGCAGCTGAGCAGGCATGAATCCTGCGGCCCAGCTGGCGATTATCAGGCAGCTGAGCAGGCATGAATCCTGCGGCCCAGCTGGCGATTATCAGGCAGCTGAGCAGGCATGAATCCTGCGGCCCAGCTGGCGGTTATCAGGCAGCTGAGCAGGCATGAATCCTGCGGCCCAGCTGGCGGTTATCAGGCAGCTGAGCAGGCATGAATCCTGCGGCCCAGCTGGCGATTATCAGGCAGCTGAGCAGGCATGAATCCTGCGGCCCAGCTGGCGATTATCAGGCAGCTGAGCAGGCGCTGATCCCGCACCTCAGCAGGCACTGATCACGTGCCTGTCATGCAGTGATCAGGTGACTGAGAGGCGCTGATCATGTGACTGCTCATGTGCTGATCAGGCTCTCTGCACGGATCATGTGCCTCAGCAGGCAAGAATCAAGCAGCTGAGCAGGCATGAATCCTGCGGCCCAGCTGGCGATTATCAGGCAGCTGAGCAGGCATGAATCCTGCGGCCCAGCTGGCGATTATCAGGCAGCTGAGCAGGCATGAATCCTGCGGCCCAGCTGCGATTATCAGGCAGCTGAGCAGGCATGAATCCTGCGGCCCAGCTGGCGATTATCAGGCAGCTGAGCAGGCATGAATCCTGCGGCCCAGCTGGCGATTATCAGGCAGCTGAGCAGGCATGAATCCTGCGGCCCAGCTGGCGGTTATCAGGCAGCTGAGCAGGCATGAATCCTGCGGCCCAGCTGGCGGTTATCAGGCAGCTGAGCAGGCATGAATCCTGCGGCCCAGCTGGCGATTATCAGGCAGCTGAGCAGGCATGAATCCTGCGGCCCAGCTGGCGATTATCAGGCAGCTGAGCAGGCATGAATCCTGCGGCCCAGCTGGCGATTATCAGGCAGCTGAGCAGGCATGAATCCTGCGGCCCAGCTGGCGATTATCAGGCAGCTGAGCAGGCATGAATCCTGCGGCCCAGCTGGCGGTTATCAGGCAGCTGAGCAGGCATGAATCCTGCGGCCCAGCTGGCGATTATCAGGCAGCTGAGCAGGCATGAATCCTGCGGCCCAGCTGGCGGTTATCAGGCAGCTGAGCAGGCATGAATCCTGCGGCCCAGCTGGCGGTTATCAGGCAGCTGAGCAGGCATGAATCCTGCGGCCCAGCTGGCGATTATCAGGCAGCTGAGCAGGCATGATCCCGCACCTCAGCAGGCACTGATCACGTGCCTGTCATGCAGTGATCAGGTGACTGAGAGCTGATCATGTGACTGCTCATGTGCTGATCAGGCAGCTGAGCAGCACGGATCCTGCGCCCAGCAGGCAAGAATCAGGCAGCTGAGCAGGCATGAATCCTGCGGCCCAGCTGGCGATTATCAGGCAGCTGAGCAGGCATGAATCCTGCGGCCCAGCTGGCGATTATCAGGCAGCTGAGCAGGCATGAATCCTGCGGCCCAGCTGGCGATTATCAGGCAGCTGAGCAGGCATGAATCCTGCGGCCCAGCTGGCGATTATCAGGCAGCTGAGCAGGCATGAATCCTGCGGCCCAGCTGGCGGTTATCAGGCAGCTGAGCAGGCATGAATCCTGCGGCCCAGCTGGCGGTTATCAGGCAGCTGAGCAGGCATGAATCCTGCGGCCCAGCTGGCTTATCAGGCAGCTGAGCAGGCATGAATCCTGCGGCCCAGCTGGCGATTATCAGGCAGCTGAGCAGGCATGAATCCTGCGGCCCAGCTGGCGATTATCAGGCAGCTGAGCAGGCGCTGATCCCGCACCTCAGCAGGCACTGATCACGTGCCTGTCATGCAGTGATCAGGTGACTGAGAGCGCTGATCATGTGACTGCTCATGTGCTGATCAGGTAGCTCTCCTGCACGGATCATGTGCCTCAGCAGGCAAGAATCAAGCAGCTGAGCAGGCATGAATCCTGCGGCCCAGCTGGCGATTATCAGGCAGCTGAGCAGGCATGAATCCTGCGGCCCAGCTGGCGATTATCAGGCAGCTGAGCAGGCATGAATCCTGCGGCCCAGCTGGCGGTTATCAGGCAGCTGAGCAGGCATGAATCCTGCGGCCCAGCTGGCGATTATCAGGCAGCTGAGCAGGCATGAATCCTGCGGCCCAGCTGGCGTTATCAGGCAGCTGAGCAGGCATGAATCCTGCGGCCCAGCTGGCGATTATCAGGCAGCTGAGCAGGCATGAATCCTGCGGCCCAGCTGGCGATTATCAGGCAGCTGAGCAGAATCCTCGGCCCAGCTGGCGGTTATCAGGCAGCTGAGCAGGCATGAATCCTGCGGCCCAGCTGGCGGTTATCAGGCAGCTGAGCAGGCATGAATCCTGCGGCCCAGCTGGCGATTATCAGGCAGCTGAGCAGGCATGAATCCTGCGGCCCAGCTGGCGATTATCAGGCAGCTGAGCAGTGGCTAATCCCGCACCACACAGGCACTGATCACGTGCCTGTCATGCAGTGATCAGGTGACTGAGAGGCGCTGATCATGTGACTGCTCATGTGCTGATCAGGTAGCTCTCCTGCACGGATCATGTGCCTCAGCAGGCAAGAATCAAGCAGCTGAGCAGGCATGAATCCTGCGGCCCAGCTGGCGATTATCAGGCAGCTGAGCAGGCATGAATCCTGGGGCCCAGCTGGCGATTATCAGGCAGCTGAGCAGGCGCTGATCCCGCACCTCAGCAGGCACTGATCACGTGCCTGTCATGCAGTGATCAGGTGACTGAGAGGCGCTGATCATGTGACTGCTCATGTGCTGATCAGGTAGCTCTCCTGCACGGATCATGTGCTCAGCAGGCAATCAGCAGCTGAGCAGGCATGAATCCTGCGGCCCAGCTGGCGATTATCAGGCAGCTGAGCAGGCATGAATCCTGCGGCCCAGCTGGCGATTATCAGGCAGCTGAGCAGGCATGAATCCTGCGGCCCAGCTGGCGATTATCAGGCAGCTGAGCAGGCGCTGATCCCGCACCTCAGCAGGCACTGATCACGTGCCTGTCATGCAGTGATCAGGTGACTGAGAGGCGCTGATCATGTGACTGCTCATGTGCTGATCAGGTAGCTCTCCTGCAGGATCATGTGCTCAGCAGGCAAGAATCAGGCAGCTGAGCAGGCATGAATGCGGCCCAGCTGGCGATTATCAGGCAGCTGAGCAGGCATGAATCCTGCGGCCCAGCTGGCGATTATCAGGCAGCTGAGCAGGCATGAATCCTGCGGCCCAGCTGGCGGTTATCAGGCAGCTGAGCAGGCATGAATCCTGCGGCCCAGCTGGCGGTTATCAGGCAGCTGAGCAGGCATGAATCCTGCGGCCCAGCTGGCGGTTATCAGGCAGCTGAGCAGGCATGAATCCTGCGGCCCAGCTGGCGATTATCAGGCAGCTGAGCAGGCATGAATCCTGCGGCCCAGCTGGCGATTATCAGGCAGCTGAGCAGGCATGAATCCTGCGGCCCAGCTGGCGATTATCAGGCAGCTGAGCAGGCGCTGATCCCGCACCTCAGCAGGCACTGATCACGTGCCTGTCATGCAGTGATCAGGTGACTGAGAGGCGCTGATCATGTGACTGCTCATGTGCTGATCAGGCAGCTCTCCTGCACGGATCATGTGCCTCAGCAGGCAAGAATCAAGCAGCTGAGCAGGCATGAATCCTGCGGCCCAGCTGGCGATTATCAGGCAGCTGAGCAGGCATGAATCCTGCGGCCCAGCTGGCGATTATCAGGCAGCTGAGCAGGCATGAATCCTGCGGCCCAGCTGGCGATTATCAGGCAGCTGAGCAGGCGCTGATCCCGCACCTCAGCAGGCACTGATCACGTGCCTGTCATGCAGTGATCAGGTGACTGAGAGGCGCTGATCATGTGACTGCTCATGTGCTGATCAGGTGTCTCCTGCACGGATCATGTGCCTCAGCAGGCAAGAATCAGGCAGCTGAGCAGGCATGAATCCTGCGGCCCAGCTGGCGATTATCAGGCAGCTGAGCAGGCATGAATCCTGCGGCCCAGCTGGCGATTATCAGGCAGCTGAGCAGGCATGAATCCTGCGGCCCAGCTGGCGATTATCAGGCAGCTGAGCAGGCGCTGATCCCGCACCTCAGCAGGCACTGATCACGTGCCTGTCATGCAGTGATCAGGTGACTGAGAGGCGCTGATCATGTGACTGCTCATGTGCTGATCAGGTAGCTCTCCTGCACGGATCATGTGCCTCAGCAGGCAAGAATCAAGGCAGCTGAGCAGGCATGAATCCTGCGGCCCAGCTGGCGATTATCAGGCAGCTGAGCAGGCATGAATCCTGCGGCCCAGCTGGCGGTTATCAGGCAGCTGAGCAGGCATGAATCCTGCGGCCCAGCTGGCGATTATCAGGCAGCTGAGCAGGCATGAATCCTGCGGCCCAGCTGGCGGTTATCAGGCAGCTGAGCAGGCATGAATCCTGCGGCCCAGCTGGCGGTTATCAGGCAGCTGAGCAGGCATGAATCCTGCGGCCCAGCTGGCGATTATCAGGCAGCTGAGCAGGCATGAATCCTGCGGCCCAGCTGGCGATTATCAGGCAGCTGAGCAGGCATGAATCCTGCGGCCCAGCTGGCGATTATCAGGCAGCTGAGCAGGCATGAATCCTGCGGCCCAGCTGGCGGTTATCAGGCAGCTGAGCAGGCATGAATCCTGCGGCCCAGCTGGCGATTATCAGGCAGCTGAGCAGGCATGAATCCTGCGGCCCAGCTGGCGGTTATCAGGCAGCTGAGCAGGCATGAATCCTGCGGCCCAGCTGGCGGTTATCAGGCAGCTGAGCAGGCATGAATCCTGCGGCCCAGCTGGCGATTATCAGGCAGCTGAGCAGGCATGAATCCTGCGGCCCAGCTGGCGATTATCAGGCAGCTGAGCAGGCGCTGATCCACTCAGCAGGCACTGATCACGTGCCTGTCATGCAGTGATCAGGTGACTGAGAGGCGCTGATCATGTGACTGCTCATGTGCTGATCAGGTAGCTCTCCTGCACGGATCATGTGCCTCAGCAGGCAAGAATCAAGCAGCTGAGCAGGCATGAATCCTGCGGCCCAGCTGGCGATTATCAGGCAGCTGAGCAGGCATGAATCCTGCGGCCCAGCTGGCGATTATCAGGCAGCTGAGCAGGCATGAATCCTGCGGCCCAGCTGGCGATTATCAGGCAGCTGAGCAGGCATGAATCCTGCGGCCCAGCTGGCGATTATCAGGCAGCTGAGCAGGCATGAATCCTGCGGCCCAGCTGGCGATTATCAGGCAGCTGAGCAGGCATGAATCCTGCGGCCCAGCTGGCGATTATCAGGCAGCTGAGCAGGCATGAATCCTGCGGCCCAGCTGGCGTTATCAGGCAGCTGAGCAGGCATGAATCCTGCGGCCCAGCTGGCGATTATCAGGCAGCTGAGCAGGCATGAATCCTGCGGCCCAGCTGGCGATTATCAGGCAGCTGAGCAGGCATGAATCCTGCGGCCCAGCTGGCGGTTATCAGGCAGCTGAGCAGGCATGAATCCTGCGGCCCAGCTGGCGATTATCAGGCAGCTGAGCAGGCATGAATCCTGCGGCCCAGCTGGCGATTATCAGGCAGCTGAGCAGGCATGAATCCTGCGGCCCAGCTGGCGATTATCAGGCAGCTGAGCAGGCATGAATCCTGCGGCCCAGCTGGCGATTATCAGGCAGCTGAGCAGGCATGAATCCTGCGGCCCAGCTGGCGATTATCAGGCAGCTGAGCAGGCATGAATCCTGCGGCCCAGCTGGCGATTATCAGGCAGCTGAGCAGGCATGAATCCTGCGGCCCAGCTGGCGATTATCAGGCAGCTGAGCAGGCATGAATCCTGCGGCCCAGCTGGCGGTTATCAGGCAGCTGAGCAGGCATGAATCCTGCGGCCCAGCTGGCGATTATCAGGCAGCTGAGCAGGCATGAATCCTGCGGCCCAGCTGGCGATTATCAGGCAGCTGAGCAGGCGCTGATCCCGCACCTCAGCAGGCACTGATCACGTGCCTGTCATGCAGTGATCAGGGCTGAGAGGCGCTGATCATGTGACTGCTCATGTGCTGATCAGGCAGCTCTCCTGCATGGATCATGTGCCTCAGCAGGCAAGAATCAAGCAGCTGAGCAGGCATGAATCCTGCGGCCCAGCTGGCGATTATCAGGCAGCTGAGCAGGCATGAATCCTGCGGCCCAGCTGGCGATTATCAGGCAGCTGAGCAGGCATGAATCCTGCGGCCCAGCTGGCGATTATCAGGCAGCTGAGCAGGCATGAATCCTGCGGCCCAGCTGGCGATTATCAGGCAGCTGAGCAGGCATGAATCCTGCGGCCCAGCTGGCGATTATCAGGCAGCTGAGCAGGCATGAATCCTGCGGCCCAGCTGGCGATTATCAGGCAGCTGAGCAGGCATGAATCCTGCGGCCCAGCTGGCGGTTATCAGGCAGCTGAGCAGGCATGAATCCTGCGGCCCAGCTGGCGATTATCAGGCAGCTGAGCAGGCATGAATCCTGCGGCCCAGCTGGCGGTTATCAGGCAGCTGAGCAGGCATGAATCCTGCGGCCCAGCTGGCGATTATCAGGCAGCTGAGCAGGCATGAATCCTGCGGCCCAGCTGGCGATTATCAGGCAGCTGAGCAGGCATGAATCCTGCGGCCCAGCTGGCGATTATCAGGCAGCTGAGCAGGCGCTGATCCCGCACCTCAGCAGGCACTGATCACGTGCCTGTCATGCAGTGATCAGGTGACTGAGAGGCGCTGATCATGTGACTGCTCATGTGCTGATCAGGTAGCTCTCCTGCACGGATCATGTGCCTCAGCAGGCAAGAATCAAGCAGCTGAGCAGGCATGAATCCTGCGGCCCAGCTGGCGATTATCAGGCAGCTGAGCAGGCATGAATCCTGCGGCCCAGCTGGCGATTATCAGGCAGCTGAGCAGGCATGAATCCTGCGGCCCAGCTGGCGATTATCAGGCAGCTGAGCAGGCATGAATCCTGCGGCCCAGCTGGCGATTATCAGGCAGCTGAGCAGGCATGAATCCTGCGGCCCAGCTGGCGATTATCAGGCAGCTGAGCAGGCATGAATCCTGCGGCCCAGCTGGCGATTATCAGGCAGCTGAGCAGGCATGAATCCTGCGGCCCAGCTGGCGATTATCAGGCAGCTGAGCAGGCATGAATCCTGCGGCCCAGCTGGCGATTATCAGGCAGCTGAGCAGGCATGAATCCTGCGGCCCAGCTGGCGATTATCAGGCAGCTGAGCAGGCGCTGATCCCGCACCTCAGCAGGCACTGATCACGTGCCTGTCATGCAGTGATCAGGTGACTGAGAGGCGCTGATCATGTGACTGCTCATGTGCTGATCAGGTAGCTCTCCTGCACGGATCATGTGCCTCAGCAGGCAAGAATCAAGCAGCTGAGCAGGCATGAATCCTGCGGCCCAGCTGGCGATTATCAGGCAGCTGAGCAGGCATGAATCCTGCGGCCCAGCTGGCGATTATCAGGCAGCTGAGCAGGCATGAATCCTGCGGCCCAGCTGGCGATTATCAGGCAGCTGAGCAGGCATGAATCCTGCGGCCCAGCTGGCGATTATCAGGCAGCTGAGCAGGCATGAATCCTGCGGCCCAGCTGGCGATTATCAGGCAGCTGAGCAGGCATGAATCCTGCGGCCCAGCTGGCGATTATCAGGCAGCTGAGCAGGCATGAATCCTGCGGCCCAGCTGGCGGTTATCAGGCAGCTGAGCAGGCATGAATCCTGCGGCCCAGCTGGCGATTATCAGGCAGCTGAGCAGGCATGAATCCTGCGGCCCAGCTGGCGATTATCAGGCAGCTGAGCAGGCATGAATCCTGCGGCCCAGCTGGCGATTATCAGGCAGCTGAGCAGGCATGAATCCTGCGGCCCAGCTGGCGATTATCAGGCAGCTGAGCAGGCATGAATCCTGCGGCCCAGCTGCTCAGGCAGCTGAGCAGGCTGATCCCGCACCTCAGCAGGCACTGATCACGTGCCTGTCATGCAGTGATCAGGTGACTGAGAGGCGCTGATCATGTGACTGCTCATGTGCTGATCAGGTAGCTCTCCTGCACGGATCATGTGCCTCAGCAGGCAAGAATCAAGCAGCTGAGCAGGCATGAATCCTGCGGCCCAGCTGGCGATTATCAGGCAGCTGAGCAGGCATGAATCCTGCGGCCCAGCTGGCGATTATCAGGCAGCTGAGCAGGCATGAATCCTGCGGCCCAGCTGGCGATTATCAGGCAGCTGAGCAGGCATGAATCCTGCGGCCCAGCTGGCGTTATCAGGCAGCTGAGCAGGCATGAATCCTGCGGCCCAGCTGGCGATTATCAGGCAGCTGAGCAGGCATGAATCCTGCGGCCCAGCTGGCGATTATCAGGCAGCTGAGCAGGCATGAATCCTGCGGCCCAGCTGGCGATTATCAGGCAGCTGAGCAGGCATGAATCCTGCGGCCCAGCTGGCGATTATCAGGCAGCTGAGCAGGCATGAATCCTGCGGCCCAGCTGGCGGTTATCAGGCAGCTGAGCAGGCATGAATCCTGCGGCCCAGCTGGCGATTATCAGGCAGCTGAGCAGGCATGAATCCTGCGGCCCAGCTGGCGATTATCAGGCAGCTGAGCAGGCGCATGAATCCCGCACCTCAGCAGGCACTGATCACGTGCCTGTCATGCAGTGATCAGGTGACTGAGAGGCGCTGATCATGTGACTGCTCATGTGCTGATCAGGTAGCTCTCTGCACGGATCATGTGCCTCAGCTGGCAAGAATCAGGCAGCTGAGCAGGCATGAATCCTGCGGCCCAGCTGGCGATTATCAGGCAGCTGAGCAGGCATGAATCCTGCGGCCCAGCTGGCGATTATCAGGCAGCTGAGCAGGCGCTGATCCCGCACCTCAGCAGGCACTGATCACGTGCCTGTCATGCAGTGATCAGGTGACTGAGAGGCGCTGATCATGTGACTGCTCATGTGCTGATCAGGTAGCTCTCCTGCACGGATCATGTGCTCAGCAGGCAAGAATCAAGCAGCTGAGCAGGCATGAATCCTGCGGCCCAGCTGGCGATTATCAGGCAGCTGAGCAGGCATGAATCCTGCGGCCCAGCTGGCGATTATCAGGCAGCTGAGCAGGCATGAATCCTGCGGCCCAGCTGGCGATTATCAGGCAGCTGAGCAGGCATGATCCCGCACCTCAGGGCACTGATCAGTGCCTGTCATGCAGTGATCAGGTGACTGAGAGCGCTGATCATGTGACTGCTCATGTGCTGATCAGGCAGCTCTCCAGCGGATCATGTGCCTCAGCTGGCAAGAATCAGGCAGCTGAGCAGGCATGAATCCTGCGGCCCAGCTGGCGATTATCAGGCAGCTGAGCAGGCATGAATCCTGCGGCCCAGCTGGCGATTATCAGGCAGCTGAGCAGGCATGAATCCTGCGGCCCAGCTGGCGGTTATCAGGCAGCTGAGCAGGCATGAATCCTGCGGCCCAGCTGGCGGTTATCAGGCAGCTGAGCAGGCATGAATCCTGCGGCCCAGCTGGCGATTATCAGGCAGCTGAGCAGGCATGAATCCTGCGGCCCAGCTGGCGATTATCAGGCAGCTGAGCAGGCATGAATCCTGCGGCCCAGCTGGCGATTATCAGGCAGCTGAGCAGGCATGAATCCTGCGGCCCAGCTGGCGATTATCAGGCAGCTGAGCAGGCGCTGATCCCGCACCTCAGCAGGCACTGATCACGTGCCTGTCATGCAGTGATCAGGTGACTGAGAGGCGCTGATCATGTGACTGCTCATGTGCTGATCAGGTAGCTCTCCTGCACGGATCATGTGCCTCAGCAGGCAAGAATCAAGCAGCTGAGCAGGCATGAATCCTGCGGCCCAGCTGGCGATTATCAGGCAGCTGAGCAGGCATGAATCCTGCGGCCCAGCTGGCGATTATCAGGCAGCTGAGCAGGCATGAATCCTGCGGCCCAGCTGGCGATTATCAGGCAGCTGAGCAGGCGCTGATCCCGCACCTCAGCAGGCACTGATCACGTGCCTGTCATGCAGTGATCAGGTGACTGAGAGGCGCTGATCATGTGACTGCTCATGTGCTGATCAGGTAGCTCTCCTGCACGGATCATGTGCCTCAGCAGGCAAGAATCAAGCAGCTGAGCAGGCATGAATCCTGCGGCCCAGCTGGCGATTATCAGGCAGCTGAGCAGGCATGAATCCTGCGGCCCAGCTGGCGATTATCAGGCAGCTGAGCAGGCATGAATCCTGCGGCCCAGCTGGCGATTATCAGGCAGCTGAGCAGGCATGAATCCTGCGGCCCAGCTGGCGATTATCAGGCAGCTGAGCAGGCATGAATCCTGCGGCCCAGCTGGCGATTATCAGGCAGCTGAGCAGGCATGAATCCTGCGGCCCAGCTGGCGATTATCAGGCAGCTGAGCAGGCATGAATCCTGCGGCCCAGCTGGCGATTATCAGGCAGCTGAGCAGGCATGAATCCTGCGGCCCAGCTGGCGATTATCAGGCAGCTGAGCAGGCATGAATCCTGCGGCCCAGCTGGCGATTATCAGGCAGCTGAGCAGGCATGAATCCTGCGGCCCAGCTGGCGATTATCAGGCAGCTGAGCAGGCATGAATCCTGCGGCCCAGCTGGCGGTTATCAGGCAGCTGAGCAGGCATGAATCCTGCGGCCCAGCTGGCGGTTATCAGGCAGCTGAGCAGGCATGAATCCTGCGGCCCAGCTGGCGATTATCAGGCAGCTGAGCAGGCATGAATCCTGCGGCCCAGCTGGCGATTATCAGGCAGCTGAGCAGGCGCTGATCCCGCACCTCAGCAGGCACTGATCACGTGCCTGTCATGCAGTGATCAGGTGACTGAGAGGCGCTGATCATGTGACTGCTCATGTGCTGATCAGGTAGCTCTCCTGCACGGATCATGTGCCTCAGCAGGCAAGAATCAAGCAGCTGAGCAGGCATGAATCCTGCGGCCCAGCTGGCGATTATCAGGCAGCTGAGCAGGCATGAATCCTGCGGCCCAGCTGGCGATTATCAGGCAGCTGAGCAGGCATGAATCCTGCGGCCCAGCTGGCGATTATCAGGCAGCTGAGCAGGCATGAATCCTGCGGCCCAGCTGGCGATTATCAGGCAGCTGAGCAGGCATGAATCCTGCGGCCCAGCTGGCGATTATCAGGCAGCTGAGCAGGCATGAATCCTGCGGCCCAGCTGGCGATTATCAGGCAGCTGAGCAGGCATGAATCCTGCGGCCCAGCTGGCGATTATCAGGCAGCTGAGCAGGCATGAATCCTGCGGCCCAGCTGGCGATTATCAGGCAGCTGAGCAGGCATGAATCCTGCGGCCCAGCTGGCGATTATCAGGCAGCTGAGCAGGCATGAATCCTGCGGCCCAGCTGGCGATTATCAGGCAGCTGAGCAGGCATGAATCCTGCGGCCCAGCTGGCGATTATCAGGCAGCTGAGCAGGCATGAATCCTGCGGCCCAGCTGGCGATTATCAGGCAGCTGAGCAGGCATGAATCCTGCGGCCCAGCTGGCGATTATCAGGCAGCTGAGCAGGCATGAATCCTGCGGCCCAGCTGGCGATTATCAGGCAGCTGAGCAGGCATGAATCCTGCGGCCCAGCTGGCGATTATCAGGCAGCTGAGCAGGCATGAATCCTGCGGCCCAGCTGGCGATTATCAGGCAGCTGAGCAGGCGCTGATCACCTCAGCAGGCACTGATCACGTGCCTGTCATGCAGTGATCAGGTGACTGAGAGGCGCTGATCATGTGACTGCTCATGTGCTGATCAGGTAGCTCTCCTGCACGGATCATGTGCCTCAGCAGGCAAGAATCAAGCAGCTGAGCAGGCATGAATCCTGCGGCCCAGCTGGCGATTATCAGGCAGCTGAGCAGGCATGAATCCTGCGGCCCAGCTGGCGATTATCAGGCAGCTGAGCAGGCATGAATCCTGCGGCCCAGCTGGCGATTATCAGGCAGCTGAGCAGGCATGAATCCTGCGGCCCAGCTGGCGATTATCAGGCAGCTGAGCAGGCATGAATCCTGCGGCCCAGCTGGCGATTATCAGGCAGCTGAGCAGGCATGAATCCTGCGGCCCAGCTGGCGATTATCAGGCAGCTGAGCAGGCATGAATCCTGCGGCCCAGCTGGCGATTATCAGGCAGCTGAGCAGGCATGAATCCTGCGGCCCAGCTGGCGATTATCAGGCAGCTGAGCAGGCATGAATCCTGCGGCCCAGCTGGCGATTATCAGGCAGCTGAGCAGGCGCTGATCCCGCACCTCAGCAGGCACTGATCACGTGCCTGTCATGCAGTGATCAGGTGACTGAGAGGCGCTGATCATGTGACTGCTCATGTGCTGATCAGGTAGCTCTCCTGCACGGATCATGTGCCTCAGCAGGCAAGAATCAAGCAGCTGAGCAGGCATGAATCCTGCGGCCCAGCTGGCGATTATCAGGCAGCTGAGCAGGCATGAATCCTGCGGCCCAGCTGGCGATTATCAGGCAGCTGAGCAGGCATGAATCCTGCGGCCCAGCTGGCGATTATCAGGCAGCTGAGCAGGCATGAATCCTGCGGCCCAGCTGGCGATTATCAGGCAGCTGAGCAGGCATGAATCCTGCGGCCCAGCTGGCGATTATCAGGCAGCTGAGCAGGCATGAATCCTGCGGCCCAGCTGGCGATTATCAGGCAGCTGAGCAGGCATGAATCCTGCGGCCCAGCTGGCGATTATCAGGCAGCTGAGCAGGCATGAATCCTGCGGCCCAGCTGGCGATTATCAGGCAGCTGAGCAGGCATGAATCCTGCGGCCCAGCTGGCGGTTATCAGGCAGCTGAGCAGGCATGAATCCTGCGGCCCAGCTGGCGATTATCAGGCAGCTGAGCAGGCATGAATCCTGCGGCCCAGCTGGCGATTATCAGGCAGCTGAGCAGGCGCTGATCCCGCACCTCAGCAGGCACTGATCACGTGCCTGTCATGCAGTGATCAGGTGACTGAGAGGCGCTGATCATGTGACTGCTCATGTGCTGATCAGGTAGCTCTCCTGCACGGATCATGTGCCTCAGCAGGCAAGAATCAAGCAGCTGAGCAGGCATGAATCCTGCGGCCCAGCTGGCGATTATCAGGCAGCTGAGCAGGCATGAATCCTGCGGCCCAGCTGGCGATTATCAGGCAGCTGAGCAGGCATGAATCCCGCACCTCAGCAGGCACTGATCACGTGCCTGTCATGCAGTGATCAGGTGACTGAGAGGCGCTGATCATGTGACTGCTCATGTGCTGATCAGGCAGCTGAGCTGCATGGATCATGTGCCCAGCAGGCAAGAATCAGGCAGCTGAGCAGGCATGAATCCTGCGGCCCAGCTGGCGATTATCAGGCAGCTGAGCAGGCATGAATCCTGCGGCCCAGCTGGCGATTATCAGGCAGCTGAGCAGGCATGAATCCTGCGGCCCAGCTGGCGATTATCAGGCAGCTGAGCAGGCATGATCCCGCACCCAGCAGGCACTGATCACGTGCCTGTCATGCAGTGATCAGGTGACTGAGAGGCGCTGATCATGTGACTGCTCATGTGCTGATCAGGTAGCTCTCCTGCACGGATCATGTGCCTCAGCAGGCAAGAATCAGGCAGCTGAGCAGGCATGAATCCTGCGGCCCAGCTGGCGATTATCAGGCAGCTGAGCAGGCATGAATCCTGCGGCCCAGCTGGCGATTATCAGGCAGCTGAGCAGGCATGAATCCTGCGGCCCAGCTGGCGATTATCAGGCAGCTGAGCAGGCATGAATCCTGCGGCCCAGCTGGCGATTATCAGGCAGCTGAGCAGGCATGAATCCTGCGGCCCAGCTGGCGATTATCAGGCAGCTGAGCAGGCATGAATCCTGCGGCCCAGCTGGCGATTATCAGGCAGCTGAGCAGGCATGAATCCTGCGGCCCAGCTGGCGATTATCAGGCAGCTGAGCAGGCATGAATCCTGCGGCCCAGCTGGCGATTATCAGGCAGCTGAGCAGGCGCATGATCCCGCACCTCAGCAGGCACTGATCACGTGCCTGTCATGCAGTGATCAGGTGACTGAGAGGCGCTGATCATGTGACTGCTCATGTGCTGATCAGGCAGCTCTCCTGCACGGATCATGTGCCTCAGCAGGCAAGAATCAAGCAGCTGAGCAGGCATGAATCCTGCGGCCCAGCTGGCGATTATCAGGCAGCTGAGCAGGCATGAATCCTGCGGCCCAGCTGGCGATTATCAGGCAGCTGAGCAGGCATGAATCCTGCGGCCCAGCTGGCGATTATCAGGCAGCTGAGCAGGCGCTGATCCCGCACCTCAGCAGGCACTGATCACGTGCCTGTCATGCAGTGATCAGGTGACTGAGGCGCTGATCATGTGACTGCTCATGTGCTGATCAGGCAGCTCTCCTGCACGGATCATGTGCCTCAGCAGGCAAGAATCAGGCAGCTGAGCAGGCATGAATCCTGCGGCCCAGCTGGCGATTATCAGGCAGCTGAGCAGGCATGAATCCTGCGGCCCAGCTGGCGATTATCAGGCAGCTGAGCAGGCATGAATCCTGCGGCCCAGCTGGCGATTATCAGGCAGCTGAGCAGGCGCTGATCCCGCACCTCAGCAGGCACTGATCACGTGCCTGTCATGCAGTGATCAGGTGACTGAGAGGCGCTGATCATGTGACTGCTCATGTGCTGATCAGGTAGCTCTCCTGCACGGATCATGTGCCTCAGCAGGCAAGAATCAAGCAGCTGAGCAGGCATGAATCCTGCGGCCCAGCTGGCGATTATCAGGCAGCTGAGCAGGCATGAATCCTGCGGCCCAGCTGGCGATTATCAGGCAGCTGAGCAGGCATGAATCCTGCGGCCCAGCTGGCGATTATCAGGCAGCTGAGCAGGCATGAATCCTGCGGCCCAGCTGGCGATTATCAGGCAGCTGAGCAGGCATGAATCCTGCGGCCCAGCTGGCGATTATCAGGCAGCTGAGCAGGCATGAATCCTGCGGCCCAGCTGGCGATTATCAGGCAGCTGAGCAGGCATGAATCCTGCGGCCCAGCTGGCGATTATCAGGCAGCTGAGCAGGCATGAATCCTGCGGCCCAGCTGGCGATTATCAGGCAGCTGAGCAGGCATGAATCCTGCGGCCCAGCTGGCGATTATCAGGCAGCTGAGCAGGCATGAATCCTGCGGCCCAGCTGGCGATTATCAGGCAGCTGAGCAGGCATGAATCCTGCGGCCCAGCTGGCGATTATCAGGCAGCTGAGCAGGCATGAATCCTGCGGCCCAGCTGGCGGTTATCAGGCAGCTGAGCAGGCATGAATCCTGCGGCCCAGCTGGCGATTATCAGGCAGCTGAGCAGGCATGAATCCTGCGGCCCAGCTGGCGATTATCAGGCAGCTGAGCAGGCGCTGATCCCGCACCTCAGCAGGCACTGATCACGTGCCTGTCATGCAGTGATCAGGTGACTGAGAGGCGCTGATCATGTGACTGCTCATGTGCTGATCAGGTAGCTCTCCTGCACGGATCATGTGCCTCAGCTGGCAAGAATCAAGCAGCTGAGCAGGCATGAATCCTGCGGCCCAGCTGGCGATTATCAGGCAGCTGAGCAGGCATGAATCCTGCGGCCCAGCTGGCGATTATCAGGCAGCTGAGCAGGCATGAATCCTGCGGCCCAGCTGGCGATTATCAGGCAGCTGAGCAGGCATGAATCCTGCGGCCCAGCTGGCGATTATCAGGCAGCTGAGCAGGCATGAATCCTGCGGCCCAGCTGGCGATTATCAGGCAGCTGAGCAGGCATGAATCCTGCGGCCCAGCTGGCGATTATCAGGCAGCTGAGCAGGCATGAATCCTGCGGCCCAGCTGGCGATTATCAGGCAGCTGAGCAGGCATGAATCCTGCGGCCCAGCTGGCGGTTATCAGGCAGCTGAGCAGGCATGAATCCTGCGGCCCAGCTGGCGATTATCAGGCAGCTGAGCAGGCATGAATCCTGCGGCCCAGCTGGCGATTATCAGGCAGCTGAGCAGGCATGAATCCTGCGGCCCAGCTGGCGATTATCAGGCAGCTGAGCAGGCATGAATCCTGCGGCCCAGCTGGCGATTATCAGGCAGCTGAGCAGGCATGAATCCTGCGGCCCAGCTGGCGGTTATCAGGCAGCTGAGCAGGCATGAATCCTGCGGCCCAGCTGGCGATTATCAGGCAGCTGAGCAGGCATGAATCCTGCGGCCCAGCTGGCGGTTATCAGGCAGCTGAGCAGGCATGAATCCTGCGGCCCAGCTGGCGGTTATCAGGCAGCTGAGCAGGCATGAATCCTGCGGCCCAGCTGGCGATTATCAGGCAGCTGAGCAGGCATGAATCCTGCGGCCCAGCTGGCGATTATCAGGCAGCTGAGCAGGCGCTGATCCCGCACCTCAGCAGGCACTGATCACGTGCCTGTCATGCAGTGATCAGGTGACTGAGAGGCGCTGATCATGTGACTGCTCATGTGCTGATCAGGTAGCTCTCCTGCACGGATCATGTGCCTCAGCAGGCAAGAATCAAGCAGCTGAGCAGGCATGAATCCTGCGGCCCAGCTGGCGATTATCAGGCAGCTGAGCAGGCATGAATCCTGCGGCCCAGCTGGCGTTATCAGGCAGCTGAGCAGGCATGAATCCTGCGGCCCAGCTGGCGATTATCAGGCAGCTGAGCAGGCATGAATCCTGCGGCCCAGCTGGCGGTTATCAGGCAGCTGAGCAGGCATGAATCCTGCGGCCCAGCTGGCGATTATCAGGCAGCTGAGCAGGCATGAATCCTGCGGCCCAGCTGGCGATTATCAGGCAGCTGAGCAGGCATGAATCCTGCGGCCCAGCTGGCGATTATCAGGCAGCTGAGCAGGCATGAATCCTGCGGCCCAGCTGGCGATTATCAGGCAGCTGAGCAGGCATGAATCCTGCGGCCCAGCTGGCGATTATCAGGCAGCTGAGCAGGCGCTGATCCCGCACCTCAGCAGGCACTGATCACGTGCCTGTCATGCAGTGATCAGGTGACTGAGAGGCGCTGATCATGTGACTGCTCATGTGCTGATCAGGTAGCTCTCCTGCACGGATCATGTGCCTCAGCAGGCAAGAATCAAGCAGCTGAGCAGGCATGAATCCTGCGGCCCAGCTGGCGATTATCAGGCAGCTGAGCAGGCATGAATCCTGCGGCCCAGCTGGCGATTATCAGGCAGCTGAGCAGGCATGAATCCTGCGGCCCAGCTGGCGATTATCAGGCAGCTGAGCAGGCATGAATCCTGCGGCCCAGCTGGCGATTATCAGGCAGCTGAGCAGGCATGAATCCTGCGGCCCAGCTGGCGATTATCAGGCAGCTGAGCAGGCATGAATCCTGCGGCCCAGCTGGCGATTATCAGGCAGCTGAGCAGGCATGAATCCTGCGGCCCAGCTGGCGATTATCAGGCAGCTGAGCAGGCATGAATCCTGCGGCCCAGCTGGCGATTATCAGGCAGCTGAGCAGGCATGAATCCTGCGGCCCAGCTGGCGGTTATCAGGCAGCTGAGCAGGCATGAATCCTGCGGCCCAGCTGGCGGTTATCAGGCAGCTGAGCAGGCATGAATCCTGCGGCCCAGCTGGCGATTATCAGGCAGCTGAGCAGGCATGAATCCTGCGGCCCAGCTGGCGATTATCAGGCAGCTGAGCAGGCGCTGATCCCGCACCTCAGCAGGCACTGATCACGTGCCTGTCATGCAGTGATCAGGTGACTGAGAGGCGCTGATCATGTGACTGCTCATGTGCTGATCAGGTAGCTCTCCTGCACGGATCATGTGCCTCAGCAGGCAAGAATCAAGCAGCTGAGCAGGCATGAATCCTGCGGCCCAGCTGGCGATTATCAGGCAGCTGAGCAGGCATGAATCCTGCGGCCCAGCTGGCGGTTATCAGGCAGCTGAGCAGGCATGAATCCTGCGGCCCAGCTGGCGATTATCAGGCAGCTGAGCAGGCATGAATCCTGCGGCCCAGCTGGCGATTATCAGGCAGCTGAGCAGGCATGAATCCTGCGGCCCAGCTGGCGATTATCAGGCAGCTGAGCAGGCATGAATCCTGCGGCCCAGCTGGCGTTATCAGGCAGCTGAGCAGGCATGAATCCTGCGGCCCAGCTGGCGATTATCAGGCAGCTGAGCAGGCATGAATCCTGCGGCCCAGCTGGCGATTATCAGGCAGCTGAGCAGGCATGAATCCTGCGGCCCAGCTGGCGATTATCAGGCAGCTGAGCAGGCATGAATCCTGCGGCCCAGCTGGCGATTATCAGGCAGCTGAGCAGGCATGAATCCTGCGGCCCAGCTGGCGATTATCAGGCAGCTGAGCAGGCGCTGATCCCGCACCCAGCAGGCACTGATCACGTGCCTGTCATGCAGTGATCAGGTGACTGAGAGGCGCTGATCATGTGACTGCTCATGTGCTGATCAGGTAGCTCTCCTGCACGGATCATGTGCCTCAGCAGGCAAGAATCAAGCAGCTGAGCAGGCATGAATCCTGCGGCCCAGCTGGCGATTATCAGGCAGCTGAGCAGGCATGAATCCTGCGGCCCAGCTGGCGATTATCAGGCAGCTGAGCAGGCATGATCCCGCACCTCAGCAGGCACTGATCACGTGCCTGTCATGCAGTGATCAGGTGACTGAGAGGCGCTGATCATGTGACTGCTCATGTGCTGATCAGGCAGCTCTCCTGCAGGATCATGTGCCCAGCTGGCAAGAATCAAGCAGCTGAGCAGGCATGAATCCTGCGGCCCAGCTGGCGATTATCAGGCAGCTGAGCAGGCATGAATCCTGCGGCCCAGCTGGCGATTATCAGGCAGCTGAGCAGGCATGAATCCTGCGGCCCAGCTGGCGATTATCAGGCAGCTGAGCAGGCATGATCCCGCACCTCAGCAGGCACTGATCACGTGCCTGTCATGCAGTGATCAGGTGACTGAGGCGCTGATCATGTGACTGCTCATGTGCTGATCAGGTAGCTCTCCTGCACGGATCATGTGCCTCAGCAGGCAAGAATCAAGCAGCTGAGCAGGCATGAATCCTGCGGCCCAGCTGGCGATTATCAGGCAGCTGAGCAGGCATGAATCCTGCGGCCCAGCTGGCGATTATCAGGCAGCTGAGCAGGCATGAATCCTGCGGCCCAGCTGGCGATTATCAGGCAGCTGAGCAGGCATGAATCCTGCGGCCCAGCTGGCGATTATCAGGCAGCTGAGCAGGCATGAATCCTGCGGCCCAGCTGGCGATTATCAGGCAGCTGAGCAGGCATGAATCCTGCGGCCCAGCTGGCGATTATCAGGCAGCTGAGCAGGCATGAATCCTGCGGCCCAGCTGGCGATTATCAGGCAGCTGAGCAGGCATGAATCCTGCGGCCCAGCTGGCGATTATCAGGCAGCTGAGCAGGCGCTGATCCCGCACCTCAGCAGGCACTGATCACGTGCCTGTCATGCAGTGATCAGGTGACTGAGAGGCGCTGATCATGTGACTGCTCATGTGCTGATCAGGTAGCTCTCCTGCACGGATCATGTGCCTCAGCAGGCAAGAATCAGCAGCTGAGCAGGCATGAATCCTGCGGCCCAGCTGGCGATTATCAGGCAGCTGAGCAGGCATGAATCCTGCGGCCCAGCTGGCGATTATCAGGCAGCTGAGCAGGCATGAATCCTGCGGCCCAGCTGGCGATTATCAGGCAGCTGAGCAGGCGCTGATCCCGCACCTCAGCAGGCACTGATCACGTGCCTGTCATGCAGTGATCAGGTGACTGAGAGGCGCTGATCATGTGACTGCTCATGTGCTGATCAGGTAGCTCTCCTGCACGGATCATGTGCCTCAGCAGGCAAGAATCAGGCAGCTGAGCAGGCATGAATCCTGCGGCCCAGCTGGCGATTATCAGGCAGCTGAGCAGGCATGAATCCTGCGGCCCAGCTGGCGATTATCAGGCAGCTGAGCAGGCATGAATCCTGCGGCCCAGCTGGCGATTATCAGGCAGCTGAGCAGGCGCTGATCCCGCACCTCAGCAGGCACTGATCACGTGCCTGTCATGCAGTGATCAGGTGACTGAGAGGCTGCTGATCATGTGACTGCTCATGTGCTGATCAGGTAGCTCTCCTGCACGGATCATGTGCCTCAGCAGGCAAGAATCAAGCAGCTGAGCAGGCATGAATCCTGCGGCCCAGCTGGCGATTATCAGGCAGCTGAGCAGGCATGAATCCTGCGGCCCAGCTGGCGATTATCAGGCAGCTGAGCAGGCATGAATCCTGCGGCCCAGCTGGCGATTATCAGGCAGCTGAGCAGGCATGAATCCTGCGGCCCAGCTGGCGGTTATCAGGCAGCTGAGCAGGCATGAATCCTGCGGCCCAGCTGGCGATTATCAGGCAGCTGAGCAGGCATGAATCCTGCGGCCCAGCTGGCGATTATCAGGCAGCTGAGCAGGCATGAATCCTGCGGCCCAGCTGGCGATTATCAGGCAGCTGAGCAGGCATGAATCCTGCGGCCCAGCTGGCGATTATCAGGCAGCTGAGCAGGCATGAATCCTGCGGCCCAGCTGGCGGTTATCAGGCAGCTGAGCAGGCATGAATCCTGCGGCCCAGCTGGCGATTATCAGGCAGCTGAGCAGGCATGAATCCTGCGGCCCAGCTGGCGGTTATCAGGCAGCTGAGCAGGCATGAATCCTGCGGCCCAGCTGGCGATTATCAGGCAGCTGAGCAGGCATGAATCCTGCGGCCCAGCTGGCGATTATCAGGCAGCTGAGCAGGCATGAATCCTGCGGCCCAGCTGGCGATTATCAGGCAGCTGAGCAGGCGCTGATCCCGCACCTCAGCAGGCACTGATCACGTGCCTGTCATGCAGTGATCAGGTGACTGAGAGGCGCTGATCATGTGACTGCTCATGTGCTGATCAGGTAGCTCTCCTGCACGGATCATGTGCCTCAGCAGGCAAGAATCAAGCAGCTGAGCAGGCATGAATCCTGCGGCCCAGCTGGCGATTATCAGGCAGCTGAGCAGGCATGAATCCTGCGGCCCAGCTGGCGATTATCAGGCAGCTGAGCAGGCATGAATCCTGCGGCCCAGCTGGCGATTATCAGGCAGCTGAGCAGGCATGAATCCTGCGGCCCAGCTGGCGATTATCAGGCAGCTGAGCAGGCATGAATCCTGCGGCCCAGCTGGCGATTATCAGGCAGCTGAGCAGGCATGAATCCTGCGGCCCAGCTGGCGATTATCAGGCAGCTGAGCAGGCATGAATCCTGCGGCCCAGCTGGCGGTTATCAGGCAGCTGAGCAGGCATGAATCCTGCGGCCCAGCTGGCGATTATCAGGCAGCTGAGCAGGCATGAATCCTGCGGCCCAGCTGGCGATTATCAGGCAGCTGAGCAGGCATGAATCCTGCGGCCCAGCTGGCGATTATCAGGCAGCTGAGCAGGCATGAATCCTGCGGCCCAGCTGGCGATTATCAGGCAGCTGAGCAGGCATGAATCCTGCGGCCCAGCTGGCGGTTATCAGGCAGCTGAGCAGGCATGAATCCTGCGGCCCAGCTGGCGATTATCAGGCAGCTGAGCAGGCATGAATCCTGCGGCCCAGCTGGCGATTATCAGGCAGCTGAGCAGGCATGAATCCTGCGGCCCAGCTGGCGATTATCAGGCAGCTGAGCAGGCATGAATCCTGCGGCCCAGCTGGCGATTATCAGGCAGCTGAGCAGGCGCTGATCCCGCACCTCAGCAGGCACTGATCACGTGCCTGTCATGCAGTGATCAGGTGACTGAGAGGCGCTGATCATGTGACTGCTCATGTGCTGATCAGGTAGCTCTCCTGCACGGATCATGTGCCTCAGCAGGCAAGAATCAAGCAGCTGAGCAGGCATGAATCCTGCGGCCCAGCTGGCGATTATCAGGCAGCTGAGCAGGCATGAATCCTGCGGCCCAGCTGGCGATTATCAGGCAGCTGAGCAGGCATGAATCCTGCGGCCCAGCTGGCGATTATCAGGCAGCTGAGCAGGCATGAATCCTGCGGCCCAGCTGGCGATTATCAGGCAGCTGAGCAGGCATGAATCCTGCGGCCCAGCTGGCGATTATCAGGCAGCTGAGCAGGCATGAATCCTGCGGCCCAGCTGGCGATTATCAGGCAGCTGAGCAGGCATGAATCCTGCGGCCCAGCTGGCGATTATCAGGCAGCTGAGCAGGCATGAATCCTGCGGCCCAGCTGGCGATTATCAGGCAGCTGAGCAGGCATGAATCCTGCGGCCCAGCTGGCGATTATCAGGCAGCTGAGCAGGCGCTGATCCCGCACCTCAGCAGGCACTGATCACGTGCCTGTCATGCAGTGATCAGGTGACTGAGAGGCGCTGATCATGTGACTGCTCATGTGCTGATCAGGTAGCTCTCCTGCACGGATCATGTGCCTCAGCAGGCAAGAATCAAGCAGCTGAGCAGGCATGAATCCTGCGGCCCAGCTGGCGATTATCAGGCAGCTGAGCAGGCATGAATCCTGCGGCCCAGCTGGCGATTATCAGGCAGCTGAGCAGGCATGAATCCTGCGGCCCAGCTGGCGGTTATCAGGCAGCTGAGCAGGCATGAATCCTGCGGCCCAGCTGGCGATTATCAGGCAGCTGAGCAGGCATGAATCCTGCGGCCCAGCTGGCGATTATCAGGCAGCTGAGCAGGCATGAATCCTGCGGCCCAGCTGGCGATTATCAGGCAGCTGAGCAGGCATGAATCCTGCGGCCCAGCTGGCGATTATCAGGCAGCTGAGCAGGCATGAATCCTGCGGCCCAGCTGGCGTTATCAGGCAGCTGAGCAGGCATGAATCCTGCGGCCCAGCTGGCGATTATCAGGCAGCTGAGCAGGCATGAATCCTGCGGCCCAGCTGGCGATTATCAGGCAGCTGAGCAGGCATGAATCCTGCGGCCCAGCTGGCGATTATCAGGCAGCTGAGCAGGCGCTGATCCCGCACCTCAGCAGGCACTGATCACGTGCCTGTCATGCAGTGATCAGGTGACTGAGAGGCGCTGATCATGTGACTGCTCATGTGCTGATCAGGTAGCTCTCCTGCACGGATCATGTGCCTCAGCAGGCAAGAATCAAGCAGCTGAGCAGGCATGAATCCTGCGGCCCAGCTGGCGATTATCAGGCAGCTGAGCAGGCATGAATCCTGCGGCCCAGCTGGCGATTATCAGGCAGCTGAGCAGGCGCTGATCCCGCACCTCAGCAGGCACTGATCACGTGCCTGTCATGCAGTGATCAGGTGACTGAGAGGCGCTGATCATGTGACTGCTCATGTGCTGATCAGGTAGCTCTCCTGCACGGATCATGTGCCTCAGCAGGCAAGAATCAGGCAGCTGAGCAGGCATGAATCCTGCGGCCCAGCTGGCGATTATCAGGCAGCTGAGCAGGCATGAATCCTGCGGCCCAGCTGGCGATTATCAGGCAGCTGAGCAGGCATGAATCCTGCGGCCCAGCTGGCGATTATCAGGCAGCTGAGCAGGCATGATCCCGCACCTCAGCAGGCACTGATCAGTGCCTGTCATGCAGTGATCAGGTGACTGAGAGGCGCTGATCATGTGACTGCTCATGTGCTGATCAGGTAGCTCTCCTGCACGGATCATGTGCCTCAGCAGGCAAGAATCAAGCAGCTGAGCAGGCATGAATCCTGCGGCCCAGCTGGCGATTATCAGGCAGCTGAGCAGGCATGAATCCTGCGGCCCAGCTGGCGATTATCAGGCAGCTGAGCAGGCATGAATCCTGCGGCCCAGCTGGCGATTATCAGGCAGCTGAGCAGGCATGAATCCTGCGGCCCAGCTGGCGGTTATCAGGCAGCTGAGCAGGCATGAATCCTGCGGCCCAGCTGGCGATTATCAGGCAGCTGAGCAGGCATGAATCCTGCGGCCCAGCTGGCGATTATCAGGCAGCTGAGCAGGCATGAATCCTGCGGCCCAGCTGGCGATTATCAGGCAGCTGAGCAGGCATGAATCCTGCGGCCCAGCTGGCGATTATCAGGCAGCTGAGCAGGCGCTGATCCCGCACCTCAGCAGGCACTGATCACGTGCCTGTCATGCAGTGATCAGGTGACTGAGAGGCGCTGATCATGTGACTGCTCATGTGCTGATCAGGCAGCTCTCCTGCACGGATCATGTGCCTCAGCAGGCAAGAATCAAGCAGCTGAGCAGGCATGAATCCTGCGGCCCAGCTGGCGATTATCAGGCAGCTGAGCAGGCATGAATCCTGCGGCCCAGCTGGCGATTATCAGGCAGCTGAGCAGGCATGAATCCTGCGGCCCAGCTGGCGATTATCAGGCAGCTGAGCAGGCGCTGATCCCGCACCTCAGCAGGCACTGATCACGTGCCTGTCATGCAGTGATCAGGTGACTGAGAGGCGCTGATCATGTGACTGCTCATGTGCTGATCAGGTAGCTCTCCTGCACGGATCATGTGCCTCAGCAGGCAAGAATCAAGCAGCTGAGCAGGCATGAATCCTGCGGCCCAGCTGGCGATTATCAGGCAGCTGAGCAGGCATGAATCCTGCGGCCCAGCTGGCGATTATCAGGCAGCTGAGCAGGCATGAATCCTGCGGCCCAGCTGGCGATTATCAGGCAGCTGAGCAGGCGCTGATCCCGCACCTCAGCAGGCACTGATCACGTGCCTGTCATGCAGTGATCAGGTGACTGAGAGGCGCTGATCATGTGACTGCTCATGTGCTGATCAGGTAGCTCTCCTGCACGGATCATGTGCCTCAGCAGGCAAGAATCAAGCAGCTGAGCAGGCATGAATCCTGCGGCCCAGCTGGCGATTATCAGGCAGCTGAGCAGGCATGAATCCTGCGGCCCAGCTGGCGATTATCAGGCAGCTGAGCAGGCATGAATCCTGCGGCCCAGCTGGCGATTATCAGGCAGCTGAGCAGGCATGAATCCTGCGGCCCAGCTGGCGATTATCAGGCAGCTGAGCAGGCATGAATCCTGCGGCCCAGCTGGCGATTATCAGGCAGCTGAGCAGGCATGAATCCTGCGGCCCAGCTGGCGATTATCAGGCAGCTGAGCAGGCATGAATCCTGCGGCCCAGCTGGCGATTATCAGGCAGCTGAGCAGGCATGAATCCTGCGGCCCAGCTGGCGATTATCAGGCAGCTGAGCAGGCATGAATCCTGCGGCCCAGCTGGCGGTTATCAGGCAGCTGAGCAGGCATGAATCCTGCGGCCCAGCTGGCGATTATCAGGCAGCTGAGCAGGCATGAATCCTGCGGCCCAGCTGGCGATTATCAGGCAGCTGAGCAGGCATGAATCCTGCGGCCCAGCTGGCGGTTATCAGGCAGCTGAGCAGGCATGAATCCTGCGGCCCAGCTGGCGATTATCAGGCAGCTGAGCAGGCATGAATCCTGCGGCCCAGCTGGCGATTATCAGGCAGCTGAGCAGGCGCTGATCCCGCACCTCAGCAGGCACTGATCACGTGCCTGTCATGCAGTGATCAGGTGACTGAGAGGCGCTGATCATGTGACTGCTCATGTGCTGATCAGGTAGCTCTCCTGCACGGATCATGTGCCTCAGCAGGCAAGAATCAAGCAGCTGAGCAGGCATGAATCCTGCGGCCCAGCTGGCGATTATCAGGCAGCTGAGCAGGCATGAATCCTGCGGCCCAGCTGGCGATTATCAGGCAGCTGAGCAGGCATGAATCCTGCGGCCCAGCTGGCGATTATCAGGCAGCTGAGCAGGCATGAATCCTGCGGCCCAGCTGGCGATTATCAGGCAGCTGAGCAGGCATGAATCCTGCGGCCCAGCTGGCGATTATCAGGCAGCTGAGCAGGCATGAATCCTGCGGCCCAGCTGGCGATTATCAGGCAGCTGAGCAGGCATGAATCCTGCGGCCCAGCTGGCGGTTATCAGGCAGCTGAGCAGGCATGAATCCTGCGGCCCAGCTGGCGGTTATCAGGCAGCTGAGCAGGCATGAATCCTGCGGCCCAGCTGGCGATTATCAGGCAGCTGAGCAGGCATGAATCCTGCGGCCCAGCTGGCGATTATCAGGCAGCTGAGCAGGCATGAATCCTGCGGCCCAGCTGGCGATTATCAGGCAGCTGAGCAGGCATGAATCCTGCGGCCCAGCTGGCGATTATCAGGCAGCTGAGCAGGCATGAATCCTGCGGCCCAGCTGGCGATTATCAGGCAGCTGAGCAGGCATGAATCCTGCGGCCCAGCTGGCGGTTATCAGGCAGCTGAGCAGGCATGAATCCTGCGGCCCAGCTGGCGATTATCAGGCAGCTGAGCAGGCATGAATCCTGCGGCCCAGCTGGCGATTATCAGGCAGCTGAGCAGGCGCTGATCCCGCACCTCAGCAGGCACTGATCACGTGCCTGTCATGCAGTGATCAGGTGACTGAGAGGCGCTGATCATGTGACTGCTCATGTGCTGATCAGGTAGCTCTCCTGCACGGATCATGTGCCTCAGCAGGCAAGAATCAAGCAGCTGAGCAGGCATGAATCCTGCGGCCCAGCTGGCGATTATCAGGCAGCTGAGCAGGCATGAATCCTGCGGCCCAGCTGGCGATTATCAGGCAGCTGAGCAGGCATGAATCCTGCGGCCCAGCTGGCGATTATCAGGCAGCTGAGCAGGCATGAATCCTGCGGCCCAGCTGGCGGTTATCAGGCAGCTGAGCAGGCATGAATCCTGCGGCCCAGCTGGCGATTATCAGGCAGCTGAGCAGGCATGAATCCTGCGGCCCAGCTGGCGATTATCAGGCAGCTGAGCAGGCATGAATCCTGCGGCCCAGCTGGCGATTATCAGGCAGCTGAGCAGGCATGAATCCTGCGGCCCAGCTGGCGATTATCAGGCAGCTGAGCAGGCATGAATCCTGCGGCCCAGCTGGCGATTATCAGGCAGCTGAGCAGGCGCTGATCCCGCACCTCAGCAGGCACTGATCACGTGCCTGTCATGCAGTGATCAGGTGACTGAGAGGCGCTGATCATGTGACTGCTCATGTGCTGATCAGGTAGCTCTCCTGCACGGATCATGTGCCTCAGCAGGCAAGAATCAAGCAGCTGAGCAGGCATGAATCCTGCGGCCCAGCTGGCGATTATCAGGCAGCTGAGCAGGCATGAATCCTGCGGCCCAGCTGGCGATTATCAGGCAGCTGAGCAGGCATGAATCCTGCGGCCCAGCTGGCGATTATCAGGCAGCTGAGCAGGCGCTGATCCCGCACCTCAGCAGGCACTGATCACGTGCCTGTCATGCAGTGATCAGGTGACTGAGAGGCGCTGATCATGTGACTGCTCATGTGCTGATCAGGTAGCTCTCCTGCACGGATCATGTGCCTCAGCAGGCAAGAATCAAGCAGCTGAGCAGGCATGAATCCTGCGGCCCAGCTGGCGATTATCAGGCAGCTGAGCAGGCATGAATCCTGCGGCCCAGCTGGCGATTATCAGGCAGCTGAGCAGGCATGAATCCTGCGGCCCAGCTGGCGATTATCAGGCAGCTGAGCAGGCATGAATCCTGCGGCCCAGCTGGCGATTATCAGGCAGCTGAGCAGGCATGAATCCTGCGGCCCAGCTGGCGATTATCAGGCAGCTGAGCAGGCATGAATCCTGCGGCCCAGCTGGCGATTATCAGGCAGCTGAGCAGGCATGAATCCTGCGGCCCAGCTGGCGGTTATCAGGCAGCTGAGCAGGCATGAATCCTGCGGCCCAGCTGGCGGTTATCAGGCAGCTGAGCAGGCATGAATCCTGCGGCCCAGCTGGCGATTATCAGGCAGCTGAGCAGGCATGAATCCTGCGGCCCAGCTGGCGATTATCAGGCAGCTGAGCAGGCATGAATCCTGCGGCCCAGCTGGCGATTATCAGGCAGCTGAGCAGGCATGAATCCTGCGGCCCAGCTGGCGATTATCAGGCAGCTGAGCAGGCATGAATCCTGCGGCCCAGCTGGCGATTATCAGGCAGCTGAGCAGGCATGAATCCTGCGGCCCAGCTGGCGATTATCAGGCAGCTGAGCAGGCATGAATCCTGCGGCCCAGCTGGCGATTATCAGGCAGCTGAGCAGGCATGAATCCTGCGGCCCAGCTGGCGATTATCAGGCAGCTGAGCAGGCATGAATCCTGCGGCCCAGCTGGCGATTATCAGGCAGCTGAGCAGGCATGAATCCTGCGGCCCAGCTGGCGATTATCAGGCAGCTGAGCAGGCATGAATCCTGCGGCCCAGCTGGCGATTATCAGGCAGCTGAGCAGGCTGATCCCGCACCCAGCAGGCACTGATCACGTGCCTGTCATGCAGTGATCAGGTGACTGAGAGGCGCTGATCATGTGACTGCTCATGTGCTGATCAGGTAGCTCTCCTGCACGGATCATGTGCCTCAGCAGGCAAGAATCAGGCAGCTGAGCAGGCATGAATCCTGCGGCCCAGCTGGCGATTATCAGGCAGCTGAGCAGGCATGAATCCTGCGGCCCAGCTGGCGATTATCAGGCAGCTGAGCAGGCATGATCCTGCACCTCAGCAGGCACTGATCACGTGCCTGTCATGCAGTGATCAGGTGACTGAGAGGCGCTGATCATGTGACTGCTCATGTGCTGATCAGGTAGCTCTCCTGCACGGATCATGTGCCTCAGCAGGCAAGAATCAAGCAGCTGAGCAGGCATGAATCCTGCGGCCCAGCTGGCGATTATCAGGCAGCTGAGCAGGCATGAATCCTGCGGCCCAGCTGGCGATTATCAGGCAGCTGAGCAGGCATGAATCCTGCGGCCCAGCTGGCGATTATCAGGCAGCTGAGCAGGCATGAATCCTGCGGCCCAGCTGGCGGTTATCAGGCAGCTGAGCAGGCATGAATCCTGCGGCCCAGCTGGCGATTATCAGGCAGCTGAGCAGGCATGAATCCTGCGGCCCAGCTGGCGATTATCAGGCAGCTGAGCAGGCATGAATCCTGCGGCCCAGCTGGCGATTATCAGGCAGCTGAGCAGGCGCTGATCCCGCACCTCAGCAGGCACTGATCACGTGCCTGTCATGCAGTGATCAGGTGACTGAGAGGCGCTGATCATGTGACTGCTCATGTGCTGATCAGGTAGCTCTCCTGCACGGATCATGTGCCTCAGCAGGCAAGAATCAAGCAGCTGAGCAGGCATGAATCCTGCGGCCCAGCTGGCGATTATCAGGCAGCTGAGCAGGCATGAATCCTGCGGCCCAGCTGGCGATTATCAGGCAGCTGAGCAGGCATGAATCCTGCGGCCCAGCTGGCGATTATCAGGCAGCTGAGCAGGCATGATCCCGCACCTCAGCAGGCACTGATCACGTGCCTGTCATGCAGTGATCAGGTGACTGAGAGGCGCTGATCATGTGACTGCTCATGTGCTGATCAGGTAGCTCTCCTGCACGGATCATGTGCCTCAGCAGGCAAGAATCAAGCAGCTGAGCAGGCATGAATCCTGCGGCCCAGCTGGCGATTATCAGGCAGCTGAGCAGGCATGAATCCTGCGGCCCAGCTGGCGATTATCAGGCAGCTGAGCAGGCATGAATCCTGCGGCCCAGCTGGCGATTATCAGGCAGCTGAGCAGGCATGAATCCTGCGGCCCAGCTGGCGATTATCAGGCAGCTGAGCAGGCATGAATCCTGCGGCCCAGCTGGCGATTATCAGGCAGCTGAGCAGGCATGAATCCTGCGGCCCAGCTGGCGATTATCAGGCAGCTGAGCAGGCATGAATCCTGCGGCCCAGCTGGCGGTTATCAGGCAGCTGAGCAGGCATGAATCCTGCGGCCCAGCTGGCGGTTATCAGGCAGCTGAGCAGGCATGAATCCTGCGGCCCAGCTGGCGATTATCAGGCAGCTGAGCAGGCATGAATCCTGCGGCCCAGCTGGCGATTATCAGGCAGCTGAGCAGGCATGAATCCTGCGGCCCAGCTGGCGATTATCAGGCAGCTGAGCAGGCATGAATCCTGCGGCCCAGCTGGCGATTATCAGGCAGCTGAGCAGGCATGAATCCTGCGGCCCAGCTGGCGATTATCAGGCAGCTGAGCAGGCATGAATCCTGCGGCCCAGCTGGCGGTTATCAGGCAGCTGAGCAGGCATGAATCCTGCGGCCCAGCTGGCGGTTATCAGGCAGCTGAGCAGGCATGAATCCTGCGGCCCAGCTGGCGATTATCAGGCAGCTGAGCAGGCATGAATCCTGCGGCCCAGCTGGCGATTATCAGGCAGCTGAGCAGGCATGAATCCTGCGGCCCAGCTGGCGATTATCAGGCAGCTGAGCAGGCATGAATCCTGCGGCCCAGCTGGCGATTATCAGGCAGCTGAGCAGGCGCTGATCCCGCACCTCAGCAGGCACTGATCACGTGCCTGTCATGCAGTGATCAGGTGACTGAGAGGCGCTGATCATGTGACTGCTCATGTGCTGATCAGGTAGCTCTCCTGCACGGATCATGTGCCTCAGCAGGCAAGAATCAAGCAGCTGAGCAGGCATGAATCCTGCGGCCCAGCTGGCGATTATCAGGCAGCTGAGCAGGCATGAATCCTGCGGCCCAGCTGGCGATTATCAGGCAGCTGAGCAGGCATGATCCCGCACCTCAGCAGGCACTGATCACGTGCCTGTCATGCAGTGATCAGGTGACTGAGAGGCGCTGATCATGTGACTGCTCATGTGCTGATCAGGCAGCTCTCCTGCACGGATCATGTGCCTCAGCAGGCAAGAATCAAGCAGCTGAGCAGGCATGAATCCTGCGGCCCAGCTGGCGATTATCAGGCAGCTGAGCAGGCATGAATCCTGCGGCCCAGCTGGCGATTATCAGGCAGCTGAGCAGGCATGAATCCTGCGGCCCAGCTGGCGATTATCAGGCAGCTGAGCAGGCATGATCCCGCACCTCAGCAGGCACTGATCACGTGCCTGTCATGCAGTGATCAGGTGACTGAGAGGCGCTGATCATGTGACTGCTCATGTGCTGATCAGGAGCTCTCCTGCACGGATCATGTGCCTCAGCAGGCAAGAATCAAGCAGCTGAGCAGGCATGAATCCTGCGGCCCAGCTGGCGATTATCAGGCAGCTGAGCAGGCATGAATCCTGCGGCCCAGCTGGCGATTATCAGGCAGCTGAGCAGGCATGAATCCTGCGGCCCAGCTGGCGATTATCAGGCAGCTGAGCAGGCATGAATCCTGCGGCCCAGCTGGCGATTATCAGGCAGCTGAGCAGGCATGAATCCTGCGGCCCAGCTGGCGATTATCAGGCAGCTGAGCAGGCATGAATCCTGCGGCCCAGCTGGCGATTATCAGGCAGCTGAGCAGGCATGAATCCTGCGGCCCAGCTGGCGATTATCAGGCAGCTGAGCAGGCATGAATCCTGCGGCCCAGCTGGCGATTATCAGGCAGCTGAGCAGGCGCTGATCCCGCACCTCAGCAGGCACTGATCACGTGCCTGTCATGCAGTGATCAGGTGACTGAGAGGCGCTGATCATGTGACTGCTCATGTGCTGATCAGGTAGCTCTCCTGCACGGATCATGTGCCTCAGCAGGCAAGAATCAGGCAGCTGAGCAGGCATGAATCCTGCGGCCCAGCTGGCGATTATCAGGCAGCTGAGCAGGCATGAATCCTGCGGCCCAGCTGGCGATTATCAGGCAGCTGAGCAGGCATGAATCCTGCGGCCCAGCTGGCGATTATCAGGCAGCTGAGCAGGCATGATCCCGCACCTCAGCAGGCACTGATCACGTGCCTGTCATGCAGTGATCAGGTGACTGAGAGGCGCTGATCATGTGACTGCTCATGTGCTGATCAGGCAGCTGAGCTGCATGATCATGTGCCCAGCAGGCAAGAATCAGGCAGCTGAGCAGGCATGAATCCTGCGGCCCAGCTGGCGATTATCAGGCAGCTGAGCAGGCATGAATCCTGCGGCCCAGCTGGCGATTATCAGGCAGCTGAACAGGCATGAATCCTGCGGCCCAGCTGGCGATTATCAGGCAGCTGAGCAGGCGCTGATCCCGAACCTCAGCAGGCACTGATCACGTGCCTGTCATGCAGTGATCAGGTGACTGAGAGGTGCTGATCATGTGACTGCTCATGTGCTGATCAGGTAGCTCTCCTGCACGGATCATGTGCCTCAGCAGGCAAGAATCAAGCAGCTGAGCAGGCATGAATCCAGCGGCCCAGCTGGCGATTATCAGGCAGCTGAGCAGGCATGAATCCTGCGGCCCAGCTGGCGATTATCAGGCAGCTGAGCAGGCATGAATCCTGCGGCCGAGCTGGCGATTATCAGGCAGGTGAGCAGGCATGAATCCTGCGGCCCAGCTGGCGATATCAGGCAGCTGAGCAGACATGAATCCTGCGGCCCAGCTGGCGATTATCAGGCAGCTGAGCAGGCATGAATCCTGCGGCCCAGCTGGCGGTTATCAGGCAGCTGAGCAGGCATGAATCCTGCGGCCCAGCTGGCGGTTATCAGGCAGCTGAGCAGGCATGAATCCTGCGGCCCAGCTGGCGGTTATCAGGCAGCTGAGCAGGCATGAATCCTGCGGCCCAGCTGGCGATTATCAGGCAGCTGAGCAGGCATGAATCCTGCGGCCCAGCTGGCGATTATCAGGCAGCTGAGCAGGCATGAATCCTGCGGCCCAGCTGGCGATTATCAGGCAGCTGAGCAGGCATGAATCCTGCGGCCCAGCTGGCGGTTATCAGGCAGCTGAGCAGGCATGAATCCTGCGGCCCAGCTGGCGATTATCAGGCAGCTGAGCAGGCATGAATCCTGCGGCCCAGCCGGCGGTTATCAGGCAGCTGAGCAGGCATGAATCCTGCGGCCCAGCTGGCGGTTATCAGGCAGCTGAGCAGGCATGAATCCTGCGGCCCTGCTGGCGATTATCAGGCAGCTGAGCAGGCATGAATCCTGCGGCCCAGCTGGCGATTATCAGGCAGCTGAGCAGGCGCTGATCCCGCACCTCAGCAGGCACTGATCACGTGCCTGTCATGCAGTGATCAGGTGACTGAGAGGCGCTGATCATGTGACTGCTCATGTGCTGATCAGGAGCTCTCCTGCACGGATCATGTGCCTCAGCAGGCAAGAATCAAGCAACTGAGCAGGCATGAATCCTGCGGCCCAGCTGGCGATTATCAGGCAGCTGAGCAGGCATGAATCCTGCGGCCCAGCTGGCGGTTATCAGGCAGCTGAGCAGGCATGAATCCTGCGGCCCAGCTGGCGATTATCAGGCAGCTGAGCAGGCATGAATCCTGCGGCCCAGCTGGCGGTTATCAGGCAGCTGAGCAGGCATGAATCCTGCGGCCCAGCTGGCGTTTATCAGGCAGCTGAGCAGGCATGAATCCTGCGGCCCAGCTGGCGATTATCAGGCAGCTGAGCAGGCGCTGATCCCGCACCTCAGCAGGCACTGATCACGTGCCTGTCATGCAGTGATCAGGTGACTGAGAGGCGCTGATCATGTGACTGCTCATGTGCTGATCAGGTAGCTCTCCTGCACGGATCATGTGCCTCAGCAGGCAAGAATCAAGCAGCTGAGCACGCATGAATCCTGCGGCCCAGCTGGCGATTATCAGGCAGCTGAGCAGGCATGAATCCTGCGGCCCAGCTGGCGATTATCAGGCAGCTGAGCAGGCATGAATCCTGCCGCCCAGCTGGCGGTTATCAGGCAGCTGAGCAGGCATGAATCCTGCGGCCCAGCTGGCGGTTATCAGGCAGCTGAGCAGGCATGAATCCTGCGGCCCAGCTGGCGATTATCAGGCAGCTGAGCAGGCATGAATCCTGCGGCCCAGCTGGCGATTATCAGGCAGCTGAGCAGGCATGAATCCTGCGGCCCAGCTGGCGATTATCAGGCAGCTGAGCAGGAATGAATCCTGCGGCCCAGCTGGCGATTATCAGGCAGCTGAGCAGGCATGAATCCTGCGGCCCAGCTGGCGATTATCAGGCAGCTGAGCAGGCGCTGATCCCGCACCTCAGCAGGCACTGATCACGTGCCTGTCATGCAGTGATCAGGTGACTGAGAGGCGCTGAACATGTGACTGCTCATGTGCTGATCAGGAGCTCTCCTGCACGGATCATGTGCCTCAGCAGGCAAGAATCAAGCAGCTGAGCAGGCATGAATCCTGCGGCCCAGCTGGCGATTATCAGGCAGCTGAGCAGGCATGAATCCTGCGGCCCAGCTGGCGATTATCAGGCAGCTGAGCAGGCATGAATCCTGCGGCCCAGCTGGCGATTATCAGGCAGCTGAGCAGGCATGAATCCTGCGGCCCAGCTGGCGATTATCAGGCAGCTGAGCAGGCATGAATCCTGCGGCCCAGCTGGCGATTATCAGGCAGCTGAGCAGGCATGAATCCTGCGGCCCAGCTGGCGATTATCAGGCAGCTGAGCAGGCATGAATCCTGCGGCCCAGCTGGCGATTATCAGGCAGCTGAGCAGGCATGAATCCTGCGGCCCAGCTGGCGATTATCAGGCAGCTGAGCAGGCTGATCCCGCACCTCAGCAGGCACTGATCACGTGCCTGTCATGCAGTGATCAGGTGACTGAGGCGCTGATCATGTGACTGCTCATGTGCTGATCAGGCAGCTCTCCTGCACGGATCATGTGCCTCAGCAGGCAAGAATCAGGCAGCTGAGCAGGCATGAATCCTGCGGCCCAGCTGGCGATTATCAGGCAGCTGAGCAGGCATGAATCCTGCGGCCCAGCTGGCGATTATCAGGCAGCTGAGCAGGCATGAATCCTGCGGCCCAGCTGGCGATTATCAGGCAGCTGAGCAGGCGCTGATCCCGAACCTCAGCAGGCACTGATCACGTGCCTGTCATGCAGTGATCAGGTGACTGAGAGGCGCTGATCATGTGACTGCTCATGTGCTGATCAGGTAGCTCTCCTGCACGGATCATGTGCCTCAGCAGGCAAGAATCAAGCAGCTGAGCAGGCATGAATCCAGCGGCCCAGCTGGCGATTATCAGGCAGCTGAGCAGGCATGAATCCTGCGGCCCAGGTGGCGATTATCAGGCAGCTGAGCAGGCATGAATCCTGCGGCCCAGCTGGCGATTATCAGGCAGCTGAGCAGGCGCTGATCCCGAACCTCAGCAGGCACTGATCACGTGCCTGTCATGCAGTGATCAGGTGACTGAGAGGTGCTGATCATGTGACTGCTCATGTGCTGATCAGGTAGCTCTCCTGCACGGATCATGTGCCTCAGCAGGCAAGAATCAAGCAGCTGAGCAGGCATGAATCCTGCGGCCCAGCTGGCGATTATCAGGCAGCTGAGCAGGCATGAATCCTGCGGCCCAGCTGGCGATTATCAGGCAGCTGAGCAGGCATGAATCCTGCGGCCGAGCTGGCGATTATCAGGCAGCTGAGCAGGCATGAATCCTGCGGCCCAGCTGGCGAATATCAGGCAGCTGAGCAGGCATGAATCCTGAGGCCCAGCTGGCGATTATCAGGCAGCTGAGCAGGCATGAATCCTGCGGCCCAGCTGGCGTTATCAGGCAGCTGAGCAGGCATGAATCCTGCGGCCCAGCTGGCGGTTATCAGGCAGCTGAGCAGGCATGAATCCTGCGGCCCAGCTGGCGATTATCAGGCAGCTGAGCAGGCATGAATCCTGCGGCCCAGCTGGCGATTATCAGGCAGCTGAGCAGGCATGAATCCTGCGGCCCAGCTGGCGATTATCAGGCAGCTGAGCAGGCATGAATCCTGCGGCCCAGCTGGCGATTATCAGGCAGCTGAGCAGGCATGAATCCTGCGGCCCAGCTGGCGATTATCAGGCAGCTGAGCAGGCATGAATCCTGCGGCCCAGCTGGCGGTTATCAGGCAGCTGAGCAGGCATGAATCCTGCGGCCCAGCTGGCGGTTATCAGGCAGCTGAGCAGGCATGAATCCTGCGGCCCAGCTGGCGTTTATCAGGCAGCTGAGCAGGCATGAATCCTGCGGCCCAGCTGGCGATTATCAGGCAGCTGAGCAGGCGCTGATCCCGCACCTCAGCAGGCACTGATCACGTGCCTGTCATGCAGTGATCAGGTGACTGAGAGGCGCTGATCATGTGACTGCTCATGTGCTGATCAGGAGCTCTCCTGCACGGATCATGTGCCTCAGCAGGCAAGAATCAAGCAGCTGAGCAGGCATGAATCCTGCGGCCCAGCTGGCGATTATCAGGCAGCTGAGCAGGCATGAATCCTGCGGCCCAGCTGGCGATTATCAGGCAGCTGAGCAGGCATGAATCCTGCGGCCCAGCTGGCGATTATCAGGCAGCTGAGCAGGCATGAATCCTGCGGCCCAGCTGGCGGTTATCAGGCAGCTGAGCAGGCATGAATCCTGCGGCCCAGCTGGCGTTTATCAGGCAGCTGAGCAGGCATGAATCCTGCGGCCCAGCTGGCGATTATCAGGCAGCTGAGCAGGCGCTGATCCCGCACCTCAGCAGGCACTGATCACGTGCCTGTCATGCAGTGATCAGGTGACTGAGAGGCGCTGATCATGTGACTGCTCATGTGCTGATCAGGAGCTCTCCTGCACGGATCATGTGCCTCAGCAGGCAAGAATCAAGCAGCTGAGCAGGCATGAATCCTGCGGCCCAGCTGGCGATTATCAGGCAGCTGAGCAGGCATGAATCCTGCGGCCCAGCTGGCGATTATCAGGCAGCTGAGCAGGCATGAATCCTGCCGCCCAGCTGGCGGTTATCAGGCAGCTGAGCAGGCATGAATCCTGCGGCCCAGCTGGCGGTTATCAGGCAGCTGAGCAGGCATGAATCCTGCGGCCCAGCTGGCGATTATCAGGCAGCTGAGCAGGCATTAATCCTGCGGCCCAGCTGGCGATTATCAGGCAGCTGAGCAGGCATGAATCCTGCGGCCCAGCTGGCGGTTATCAGGCAGCTGAGCAGGAATGAATCCTGCGGCCCAGCTGGCGATTATCAGGCAGCTGAGCAGGCATGAATCCTGCGGCCCAGCTGGCGATTATCAGGCAGCTGAGCAGGCATGAATCCTGCGGCCCAACTGGCGGTTATCAGGCAGCTGAGCAGGCATGAATCCTGCGGCCCAGCTGGCGATTATCAGGCAGCTGAGCAGGCATGAATCCTGCGGCCCAGCTGGCGATTATCAGGCAGCTGAGCAGGCGCTGATCCCGCACCTCAGCAGGCACTGATCACGTGCCTGTCATGCAGTGATCAGGTGACTGAGAGGCGCTGATCATGTGACTGCTCATGTGCTGATCAGGTAGCTCTCCTGCACGGATAATGTGCCTCAGCAGGCAAGAATCAGGCAGCTGAGCAGGCATGAATCCTGCGGCCCAGCTGGCGATTATCAGGCAGCTGAGCAGGCATGAATCCTGCGGCCCAGCTGGCGATTATCAGGCAGCTGAGCAGGCATGAATCCTGCGGCCCAGCTGGCGATTATCAGGCAGCTGAGCAGGCGCTGATCCCGCACCTCAGCAGGCACTGATCACGTGCCTGTCATGCAGTGATCAGGTGACTGAGAGGCGCTGATCATGTGACTGCTCATGTGCTGATCAGGTAGCTCTCCTGCACGGATCATGTGCCTCAGCAGGCAAGAATCAAGCAGCTGAGCAGGCATGAATCCTGCGGCCCAGCTGGCGATTATCAGGCAGCTGAGCAGGCATGAATCCTGCGGCCCAGCTGGCGATTATCAGGCAGCTGAGCAGGCATGAATCCTGCGGCCCAGCCTGCGATTATCAGGCAGCTGAGCAGGCATGAATCCTGCGGCCCAGCTGGCGATTATCAGGCAGCTGAGCAGGCATGAATCCTGCGGCCCAGCTGGCGATTATAAGGCAGCTGAGCAGGCATGAATCCTGCGGCCCAGCTGGCGATTATCAGGCAGCTGAGCAGGCATGAATCCTGCGGCCCAGCTGGCGGTTATCAGGCAGCTGAGCAGGCATGAATCCTGCGGCCCAGCTGGCGGTTATCAGGCAGCTGAGCAGGCATGAATCCTGCGGCCCAGCTGGCGATTATCAGGCAGCTGAGCAGGCATGAATCCTGCGGCCCAGCTGGCGATTATCAGGCAGCTGAGCAGGCATGAATCCTGCGGCCCAGCTGGCGATTATCAGGCAGCTGAGCAGGCATGAATCCTGCGGCCCAGCTGGCGATTATCAGGCAGCTGAGCAGGCATGAATCCTGCGGCCCAGCTGGCGGTTATCAGGCAGCTGAGCAGGCATGAATCCTGTGGCCCAGCTGGCGGTTATCAGGCAGCTGAGCAGGCATGAATCCTGCGGCCCAGCTGGCGGTTATCAGGCAGCTGAGCAGGCATGAATCCTGCGGCCCAGCTGGCGTTTATCAGGCAGCTGAGCAGGCATGAATCCTGCGGCCCAGCTGGCGATTATCAGGCAGCTGAGCAGGCGCTGATCCCGCACCTCAGCAGGCACTGATCACGTGCCTGTCATGCAGTGATCAGGTGACTGAGAGGCGCTGATCATGTGACTGCTCATGTGCTGATCAGGAGCTCTCCTGCACGGATCATGTGCCTCAGCAGACAAGAATCAAGCAGCTGAGCAGGCATGAATCCTGCGGCCCAGCTGGCGATTATCAGGCAGCTGAGCAGGCATGAATCCTGCGGCCCAGCTGGCGATTATCAGGCAGCTGAGCAGGCATGAATCCTGCGGCCCAGCTGGCGATTATCAGGCAGCTGAGCAGGCATGAATCCTGCGGCCCAGCTGGCGGTTATCAGGCAGCTGAGCAGGCATGAATCCTGCGGCCCAGCTGGCGTTTATCAGGCAGCTGAGCAGGCATGAATCCTGCGGCCCAGCTGGCGATTATCAGGCAGCTGAGCAGGCATGAATCCTGCGGCCCAGCTGGCGATTATCAGGCAGCTGAGCAGGCGCTGATCCCCACCTCAGCAGGCACTGATCACGTGCCTGTCATGCAGTGATCAGGTGACTGAGAGGCGCTGATCATGTGACTGCTCATGTGCTGATCAGGTAGCTCTCCTGCACGGATCATGTGCCTCAGCTGGCAAGAATCAGGCAGCTGAGCAGGCATGAATCCTGCGGCCCAGCTGGCGATTATCAGGCAGCTGAGCAGGCATGAATCCTGCAGCCCAGCTGGCGATTATCAGGCAGCTGAGCAGGCATGAATCCTGCGGCCCAGCTGGCGATTATCAGGCAGCTGAGCAGGCATGATCCCGCACCTCAGCAGGCACTGATCACGTGCCTGTCATGCAGTGATCAGGTGACTGAGAGGCGCTGATCATGTGACTGCTCATGTGCTGATCAGGTAGCTCTCCTGCACGGATCATGTGCCTCAGCAGGCAAGAATCAAGCAGCTGAGCAGGCATGAATCCTGCGGCCCAGCTGGCGATTATCAGGCAGCTGAGCAGGCATGAATCCTGCGGCCCAGCTGGCGATTATCAGGCAGCTGAGCAGGCATGAATCCTGCGGCCCAGCTGGCGATTATCAGGCAGCTGAGCAGGCATGAATCCTGCGGCCCAGCTGGCGATTATCAGGCAGCTGAGCAGGCATGAATCCTGCGGCCCAGCTGGCGATTATCAGGCAGCTGAGCAGGCATGAATCCTGCGGCCCAGCTGGCGATTATCAGGCAGCTGAGCAGGCATGAATCCTGCGGCCCAGCTGGCGGTTATCAGGCAGCTGAGCAGGCATGAATCCTGCGGCCCAGCTGGCGATTATCAGGCAGCTGAGCAGGCATGAATCCTGCGGCCCAGCTGGCGGTTATCAGGCAGCTGAGCAGGCATGAATCCTGCGGCCCAGCTGGCGGTTATCAGGCAGCTGAGCAGGCATGAATCCTGCGGCCCAGCTGGCGTTTATCAGGCAGCTGAGCAGGCATGAATCCTGCGGCCCAGCTGGCGATTATCAGGCAGCTGAACAGGCGCTGATCCCGCACCTCAGCAGGCACTGATCACGTGCCTGTCATGCAGTGATCAGGTGACTGAGAGGCGCTGACCATGTGACTGCTCATGTGCTGATAAGGAGCTCTCCTGCACGGATCATGTGCCTCAGCAGGCAAGAATCAAGCAGCTGAGCAGGCATGAATCCTGCGGCCCAGCTGGCGATTATCAGGCAGCTGAGCAGGCATGAATCCTGCGGCCCAGCTGGCGATTATCAGGCAGCTGAGCAGGCATGAATCCTGCGGCCCAGCTGGCGATTATCAGGCAGCTGAGCAGGCATGAATCCTGCGGCCCAGCTGGCGATTATCAGGCAGCTGAGCAGGCATGAATCCTGCGGCCCAGCTGGCGATTATCAGGCAGCTGAGCAGGCATGAATCCTGCGGCCCAGTTGGCGGTTATCAGGCAGCTGAGCAGGCATGAATCCTGCGGCCCAGCTGGCGATTATCAGGCAGCTGAGCAGGCATGAATCCTGCGGCCCAGCTGGCGATTATCAGGCAGCTGAGCAGGCGCTGATCCCGCACCTCAGCAGGCACTGATCACGTGCCTGTCATGCAGTGATCAGGTGACTGAGAGGCGCTGATCATGTGACTGCTCATGTGCTGATCAGGTAGCTCTCCTGCACGGATCATGTGCCTCAGCAGGCAAGAATCAAGCAGCTGAGCAGGCATGAATCCTGCGGCCCAGCTGGCGATTATCAGGCAGCTGAGCAGGCATGAATCCTGCGGCCCAGCTGGCGATTATCAGGCAGCTGAGCAGGCATGAATCCTGCGGCCCAGCTGGCGATTATCAGGCAGCTGAGCAGGCGCTGATCCCGCACCTCAGCAGGCACTGATCACGTGCCTGTCATGCAGTGATCAGGTGACTGAGAGGCGCTGATCATGTGACTGCTCATGTGCTGATCAGGTAGCTCTCCTGCACGGATCATGTGCCTCAGCAGGCAAGAATCAAGCAGCTGAGCAGGCATGAATCCTGCGGCCCAGCTGGCGATTATCAGGCAGCTGAGCAGGCATGAATCCTGCGGCCCAGCTGGCGATTATCAGGCAGCTGAGCAGGCATGAATCCTGCGGCCCAGTTGGCGATTATCAGGCAGCTGAGCAGGCATGAATCCTGCGGCCCAGCTGGCGATTATCAGGCAGCTGAGCAGGCATGAATCCTGCGGCCCAGCTGGCGATTATCAGGCAGCTGAGCAGGCATGAATCCTGCGGCCCAGCTGGCGGTTATCAGGCAGCTGAGCAGGCATGAATCCTGCGGCCCAGCTGGCGATTATCAGGCAGCTGAGCAGGCATGAATCCTGCGGCCCAGCTGGCGGTTATCAGGCAGCTGAGCAGGCATGAATCCTGCGGCCCAGCTGGCGGTTATCAGGCAGCTGAGCAGGCATGAATCCTGCGGCCCAGCTGGCGTTTATCAGGCAGCTGAGCAGGCATGAATCCTGCGGCCCAGCTGGCGATTATCAGGCAGCTGAACAGGCGCTGATCCCGCACCTCAGCAGGCACTGATCACGTGCCTGTCATGCAGTGATCAGGTGACTGAGAGGCGCTGATCATGTGACTGCTCATGTGCTGATCAGGTAGCTCTCCTGCACGGATCATGTGCCTCAGCAGGCAAGAATCAAGCAGCTGAGCAGGCATGAATCCTGCGGCCCAGCTGGCGATTATCAGGCAGCTGAGCAGGCATGAATCCTGAGGCCCAGCTGGCGATTATCAGGCAGCTGAGCAGGCATGAATCCTGCGGCCCAGCTGGCGATTATCAGGCAGCTGAGCAGGCATGAATCCTGCGGCCCAGCTGGCGATTATCAGGCAGCTGAGCAGGCATGAATCCTGCGGCCCAGCTGGCGATTATCAGGCAGCTGAGCAGGCATGAATCCTGCGGCCCAGCTGGCGATTATCAGGCAGCTGAGCAGGCGCTAATCCCGCACCACAGCAGGCACTGATCCCGTGCCTGTCATGCAGTGATCAGGTGACTGAGAGGCGCTGATCATGTGACTGCTCATGTGCTGATCAGGTAGCTCTCCTGCACGGATCATGTGCCTCAGCAGGCAAGAATCAAGCAGCTGAGCAGGCATGAATCCTGCGGCCCAGCTGGCGGTTATAAGGCAGCTGAGCAGGCATGAATCCTGCGGCCCAGCTGGCGATTATCAGGCAGCTGAGCAGGCATGAATCCTGCGGCCCAGCTGGCGATTATCGGGCAGCTGAGCAGGCATGAATCCTGCGGCCCAGCTGGCGATTATCGGGCAGCTGAGCAGGCATGAATCCTGCGGCCCAGCTGGCGATTATCAGGCAGCTGAGCAGGCATGAATCCTGCGGCCCAGCTGGCGATTATCAGGCAGCTGAGCAGGCATGAATCCTGCGGCCCAGCTGGCGGTTATCAGGCAGCTGAGCAGGCATGAATCCTGCGGCCCAGCTGGCGATTATCAGGCAGCTGAGCAGGCATGAATCCTGCGGCCCAGCTGGCGGTTATCAGGCAGCTGAGCAGGCATGAATCCTGCGGCCCAGCTGGCGGTTATCAGGCAGCTGAGCAGGCATGAATCCTGCGGCCCAGCTGGCGTTTATCAGGCAGCTGAGCAGGCATGAATCCTGCGGCCCAGCTGGCGATTATCAGGCAGCTGAGCAGGCGCTGATCCCGCACCTCAGCAGGCACTGATCACGTGCCTGTCATGCAGTGATCAGGTGACTGAGAGGCGCTGATCATGTGACTGCTCATGTGCTGATCAGGAGCTCTCCTGCACGGATCATGTGCCTCAGCAGCCAAGAATCAAGCAGCTGAGCAGGCATGAATCCTGCGGCCCAGCTGGCGATTATCAGGCAGCTGAGCAGGCATGAATCCTGCGGCCCCGCTGGCGATTATCAGGCAGCTGAGCAGGCATGAATCCTGCGGCCCAGCTGGCGGTTATCAGGCAGCTGAGCAGGCATGAATCCTGCGGCCCAGCTGGCGGTTATCAGGCAGCTGAGCAGGCATGAATCCTGCCGCCCAGCTGGCGGTTATCAGGCAGCTGAGCAGGCATGAATCCTGCGGCCCAGCTGGCGTTTATCAGGCAGCTGAGCAGGCATGAATCCTGCGGCCCAGCTGGCGATTATCAGGCAGCTGAGCAGGCGCTGATCCCGCACCTCAGCAGGCACTGATCACGTGCCTGTCATGCAGTGATCAGGTGACTGAGAGGCGCTGACCATGTGACTGCTCATGTGCTGATAAGGAGCTCTCCTGCACGGATCATGTGCCTCAGCAGGCAAGAATCAAGCAGCTGAGCAGGCATGAATCCTGCGGCCCAGCTGGCGATTATCAGGCAGCTGAGCAGGCATGAATCCTGCGGCCCAGCTGGCGATTATCAGGCAGCTGAGCAGGCATGAATCCTGCGGCCCAGCTGGCGATTATCAGGCAGCTGAGCAGGCATGAATGCTGCGGCCCAGCTGGCGGTTATCAGGCAGCTGAGCAGGCATGAATCCTGCGGCCCAGCTGGCGATTATCAGGCAGCTGAGCAGGCATGAATCCTGCGGCCCAGCTGGCGATTATCAGGCAGCTGAGCAGGCATGAATCCTGCGGCCCAGCTGGCGGTTATCAGGCAGCTGAGCAGGCATGAATCCTGCGGCCCAGCTGGCGGTTATCAGGCAGCTGAGCAGGCATGAATCCTGCGGCCCAGCTGGCGGTTATCAGGCAGCTGAGCAGGCATGAATCCTGCGGCCCAGCTGGCGATTATCAGGCAGCTGAGCAGGCATGAATCCTGCGGCCCAGCTGGCGATTATCAGGCAGCTGAGCAGGCGCTGATCCCGCACCTCAGCAGGCACTGATCACGTGCCTGTCATGCAGTGATCAGGTGACTGAGAGGCACTGATCATGTGACTGCTCATGTGCTGATCAGGTAGCTCTCCTGCACGGATCATGTGCCTCAGCAGGCAAGAATCAGGCAGCTGAGCAGGCATGAATCCTGCGGCCCAGCTGGCGATTATCAGGCAGCTGAGCAGGCATGAATCCTGCGGCCCAGCTGGCGATTATCAGGCAGCTGAGCAGGCATGAATCCTGCGGAACAGCTGGCGGTTATCAGGCAGCTGAGCAGGCATGAATCCTGCGGCCCAGCTGGCGGTTATCAGGCAGATGAGCAGGCATGAATCCTGCGGCCCAGCTGGCGATTATCAGGCAGCTGAGCAGGCGCTGATCCCGCACCTCAGCAGGCACTGATCACGTGCCTGTCATGCAGTGATCAGGTGACTGAGAGGCACTGATCATGTGACTGCTCATGTGCTGATCAGGAGCTCTCCTGCACGGATCATGTGCCTCAGCAGGCAAGAATCAAGCAGCTGAGCAGGCATGAATCCTGCGGCCCAGCTGGCGATTATCAGGCAGCTGAGCAGGCATGAATCCTGCGGCCCAGCTGGCGATTATCAGGCAGCTGAGCAGGCATGAATCCTGCGGCCCAGCTGGCGTTATCAGGCAGCTGAGCAGGCATGAATCCTGCGGCCCAGCTGGCGGTTATCAGGCAGCTGAGCAGGCATGAATCCTGCGGCCCAGCTGGCGGTTATCAGGCAGCTGAGCAGGCATGAATCCTGCGGCCCAGCTGGCGATTATCAGGCAGCTGAGCAGGCTTGAATCCTGCGGCCCAGCTGGCGATTATCAGGCAGCTGAGCAGGCGCTGATCCCGCACCTCAGCAGGCACTGATCACGTGCCTGTCATGCAGTGATCAGGTGACTGAGAGGCGCTGATCATGTGACTGCTCATGTGCTGATCAGGTAGCTCTCCTGCACGGATCATGTGCCTCAGCAGGCAAGAATCAAGCAGCTGAGCAGGCATGAATCCTGCGGCCCAGCTGGCGATTATCAGGCAGCTGAGCACGCACGAATCCTGCGGCCCAGCTGGCGATTATCAGTCAGCTGAGCAGGCGCTGATTCCGCACCTCAGCAGGCACTGATCACGTGCCTGTCATGCAGTGATCAGGTGACTGAGAGGCGCTGATCATGTGACTGCTCATGTGCTGATCAGGTAGCTCTCCTGCACGGATCATGTGCCTCAGCAGGCAAGAATCAAGCAGCTGAGCAGGCATGAAACCTGCGGCCCAGCTGGCGATTATCAGGCAGCTGAGCAGGCATGAATCCTGCGGCCCAGCTGGCGATTATCAGGCAGCTGAGCAGGCATGAATCCTGCGGCCCAGCTGGCGATTATCAGGCAGCTGAGCAGGCATGAATCCTGCGGCCCAGCTGGCGATTATCAGGCAGCTGAGCAGGCATGAATCCTGCGGCCCAGCTGGCGATTATCAGGCAGCTGAGCAGGCATGAATCCTGCGGCCCAGCTGGCGATTATCAGGCAGCTGAGCAGGCATGAATCCTGCGGCCCAGCTGGCGGTTATCAGGCAGCTGAGCAGGCATGAATCCTGCGGCCCAGCTGGCGATTATCAGGCAGCTGAGCAGGCATGAATCCTGCGGCCCAGCTGGCGGTTATCAGGCAGCTGAGCAGGCATGAATCCTGCGGCCCAGCTGGCGGTTATCAGGCAGCTGAGCAGGCATGAATCCTGCGGCCCAGCTGGCGTTTATCAGGCAGCTGAGCAGGCATGAATCCTGCGGCCCAGCTGGCGATTATTAGGCAGCTGAACAGGCGCTGATCCCGCACCTCAGCAGGCACTGATCACGTGCCTGTCATGCAGTGATCAGGTGACTGAGAGGCGCTGACCATGTGACTGCTCATGTGCTGATAAGGAGCTCTCCTGCACGGATCATGTGCCTCAGCAGGCAAGAATCAAGCAGCTGAGCAGGCATGAATCCTGCGGCCCAGCTGGCGATTATCAGGCAGCTGAGCAGGCATGAATCCTGCGGCCCAGCTGGCGATTATCAGGCAGCTGATCAGGCATGAATCCTGCGGCCCAGTTGGCGGTTATCAGGCAGCTGAGCAGGCATGAATCCTGCGGCCCAGCTGGCGATTATCAGGCAGCTGAGCAGGCATGAATCCTGCGGCCCAGCTGGCGATTATCAGGCAGCTGAGCAGGCATGAATCCTGCGGCCCAGCTGGCGATTATCAGGCAGCTGAGCAGGCATGAATCCTGCGGCCCAGCTGGCGGTTATCAGGCAGCTGAGCAGGCATGAATCCTGCAGCCCAGCTGGCGATTATCAGGCATCTGAGCAGGCATGAATCCTGCGGCCCAGCTGGCGATTATGAGGCAGCTGAGCAGGCGCTGATCCCGCACCTCAGCAGGCACTGATCACGTGCCTGTCATGCAGTGATCAGGTGACTGAGAGGCGCTGATCATGTGACTGCTCATGTGCTGATCAGGTAGCTCTCCTGCACGGATCATGTGCCTCAGCAGGCAAGAATCAAGCAGCTGAGCAGGCATGAATCCTGCGGCCCAGCTGGCGATTATCAGGCAGCTGAGCAGGCATGAATCCTGCGGCCCAGCTGGCGATTATCAGGCAGCTGAGCAGGCATGAAATCTGCGGCCCAGCTGGCGATTATCAGGCATCTGAGCAGGCATGAATCCTGCGGCCCAGCTGGCGATTATCAGGCAGCTGAGCAGGCATGAATCCTGCGGCCCAGCTGGCGATTATCAGGCAGCTGAGCAGGCATGAATCCTGCGGCCCAGCTGGCGATTATCAGGCAGCTGAGCAGGCATGAAACCTGCGGCCCAGCTGGCGATTATCAGGCAGCTGAGCAGGCATGAATCCTGCGGCCCAGCTGGCGGTTATCAGGCAGCTGAGCAGGCATGAATCCTGCGGCCCAGCTGGCGGTTATAAGGCAGCTGAGCAGGCATGAATCCTGCGGCCCAGCTGGCGATTATCAGGCAGCTGAGCAGGCATGAATCCTGCGGCCCAGCTGGCGATTATCAGGCAGCTGAGCAGGCATGAATCCTGCGGCCCAGCTGGCGGTTATCAGGCAGCTGAGCAGGCATGAATCCTGCGGCCCAGCTGGCGGTTATCAGGCAGCTGAGCAGGCATGAATCCTGCGGCCCAGCTGGCGATTATCAGGCAGCTGAGCAGGCATGAATCCTGCGGCCCTGCTGGCGGTTATCAGGCAGCTGAGCAGGCATGAATCCTGCGGCCCAGCTGGCGATTATCAGGCAGCTGAGCAGGCGCTGATCCCGCACCTCAGCAGGCACTGATCACGTGCCTGTCATGCAGTGATCAGGTGACTGAGAGGCGCTGATCATGTGACTGCTCATGTGCTGATCAGGAGCTCTCCTGCACGGATCATGTGCCTCAGCAGGCAAGAATCACGCAGCTGAGCAGGCATGAATCCTGCGGCCCAGCTGGCGATTATCAGGCAGCTGAGCAGGCATGAATCCTGCGGCCCAGCTGGCGATTATCAGGCAGCTGAGCAGGCATGAATCCTGCGGCCCAGCTGGCGATTATCAGGCAGCTGAGCAGGCATGAATCCTGCGGCCCAGCTGGCGATTATCAGGCAGCTGAGCAGGCATGAATCCTGCGGCCCAGCTGGCGGTTATCAGGCAGCTGAGCAGGCATGAATCCTGCGGCCCAGCTGGCGGTTATCAGGCAGCTGAGCAGGCATGAATCCTGCGGCCCAGCTGGCGTTTATCAGGCAGCTGAGCAGGCATGAATCCTGCGGCCCAGCTGGCGATTATCAGGCAGCTGAGCAGGCGCTGATCCCGCACCTCAGCAGGCACTGATCACGTGCCTGTCATGCAGTGATCAGGTGACTGAGAGGCGCTGATCATGTGACTGCTCATGTGCTGATCAGGAGCTCTCCTGCACGGATCATGTGCCTCAGCAGGCAAGAATCAAGCAGCTGAGCAGGCATGAATCCTGCGGCCCAGCTGGCGATTATCAGGCAGCTGAGCAGGCATGAATCCTGCGGCCCAGCTGGCGATTATCAGGCCGCTGAGCAGGCATGAATCCTGCGGCCCAGCTGGCGATTATCAGGCAGCTGAGCAGGCATGAATCCTGCGGCCCAGCTGGCGATTATCAGGCAGCTGAGCAGGCATGAATCCTGCGGCCCAGCTGGCGATTATCAGGCAGCTGAGCAGGCATGAATCCTGCGGCCCAGCTGGCGGTTATCAGGCAGCTGAGCAGGCATGAATCCTGCGGCCCAGCTGGCGGTTATCAGGCAGCTGAGCAGGCATGAATCCTGCGGCCCAGCTGGCGTTTATCAGGCAGCTGAGCAGGCATGAATCCTGCGGCCCAGCTGGCGATTATCAGGCAGCTGAGCAGGCGCTGATCCCGCACCTCAGCAGGCACTGATCACGTGCCTGTCATGCAGTGATCAGGTGACTGAGAGGCGCTGATCATGTGACTGCTCATGTGCTGATCAGGAGCTCTCCTGCACGGATCATGTGCCTCAGCAGGCAAGAATCAAGCAGCTGAGCAGGCATGAATCCTGCGGCCCAGCTGGCGATTATCAGGCAGCTGAGCAGGCATGAATCCTGCGGCCCCGCTGGCGATTATCAGGCAGCTGAGCAGGCATGAATCCTGCGGCCCAGCTGGCGGTTATCAGGCAGCTGAGCAGGCATGAATCCTGCGGCCCAGCTGGCGATTATCAGGCAGCTGAGCAGGCATGAATCCTGCGGCCCAGCTGGCGATTATCAGGCAGCTGAGCAGGCATGAATCCTGCGGCCCAGCTGGCGATTATCAGGCAGCTGAGCAGGCATGAATCCTGCGGCCCAGCTGGCGATTATCAGGCAGCTGAGCAGGCATGAATCCTGCGGCCCAGCTGGCGGTTATCAGGCAGCTGAGCAGGCATGAATCCTGCGGCCCAGCTGGCGATTATCAGGCAGCTGAGCAGGCATGAATCCTGCGGCCCAGCTGGCGATTATCAGGCAGCTGAGCAGGCATGAATCCTGCGGCCCAGCTGGCGATTATCAGGCAGCTGAGCAGGCATGAATCCTGCGGCCCAGCTGGCGATTATCAGGCAGCTGAGCAGGCATGAATCCTGCGGCCCAGCTGGCGATTATCAGGCAGCTGAGCAGGCATGAATCCTGCGGCCCAGCTGGCGATTATCAGGCAGCTGAGCAGGCATGAATCCTGCGGCCCAGCTGGCGGTTATCAGGCAGCTGAGCAGGCATGAATCCTGCGGCCCAGCTGGCGATTATCAGGCAGCTGAGCAGGCATGAATCCTGCGGCCCAGCTGGCGATTATCAGGCAGCTGAGCAGGCGCTGATCCCGCACCTCAGCAGGCACTGATCACGTGCCTGTCATGCAGTGATCAGGTGACTGAGGCGCTGATCATGTGACTGCTCATGTGCTGATCAGGCAGCTCTCCTGCACGGATCATGTGCCCAGCAGGCAAGAATCAAGCAGCTGAGCAGGCATGAATCCTGCGGCCCAGCTGGCGATTATCAGGCAGCTGAGCAGGCATGAATCCTGCGGCCCAGCTGGCGATTATCAGGCAGCTGAGCAGGCATGAATCCTGCGGCCCAGCTGGCGATTATCAGGCAGCTGAGCAGGCGCTGATCCCGCACCTCAGCAGGCACTGATCACGTGCCTGTCATGCAGTGATCAGGTGACTGAGAGGCGCTGATCATGTGACTGCTCATGTGCTGATCAGGTAGCTCTCCTGCACGGATCATGTGCCTCAGCAGGCAAGAATCAAGCAGCTGAGCAGGCATGAATCCTGCGGCCCAGCTGGCGATTATCAGGCAGCTGAGCAGGCATGAATCCTGCGGCCCAGCTGGCGATTATCAGGCAGCTGAGCAGGCATGAATCCTGCGGCCCAGCTGGCGATTATCAGGCAGCTGAGCAGGCATGAATCCTGCGGCCCAGCTGGCGATTATCAGGCAGCTGAGCAGGCATGAATCCTGCGGCCCAGCTGGCGATTATCAGGCAGCTGAGCAGGCATGAATCCTGCGGCCCACCTGGCGGTTATCAGGCAGCTGAGCAGGCATGAATCCTGCGGCCCAGCTGGCGATTATCAGGCAGCTGAGCAGGCATGAATCCTGCGGCCCAGCTGGCGATTATCAGGCAGCTGAGCAGGCATGAATCCTGCGGCCCAGCTGGCGATTATCAGGCAGCTGAGCAGGCATGAATCCTGCGGCCCAGCTGGCGATTATCAGGCAGCTGAGCAGGCATGAATCCTGCGGCCCAGCTGGCGGTTATCAGGCAGCTGAGCAGGCATGAATCCTGCGGCCCAGCTGGCGATTATCAGGCAGCTGAGCAGGCATGAATCCTGCGGCCCTGCTGGCGTTTATCAGGCAGCTGAGCAGGCATGAATCCTGCGGCCCAGCTGGCGGTTATCAGGCAGCTGAGCAGGCATGAATCCTGCGGCCCTGCTGGCGTTTATCAGGCAGCTGAGCAGGCATGAATCCTGTGGCCCAGCTGGCGATTATCAGACAGCTGAGCAGGCGCTGATCCCGCACCTCAGCAGGCACTGATCACGTGCCTGTCATGCAGTGATCAGGTGACTGAGAGGCGCTGATCATGTGACTGCTCATGTGCTGATAAGGAGCTCTCCTGCACGGATCATGTGCCTCAGCAGACAAGAATCAAGCAGCTGAGCAGGCATGAATCCTGCGGCCCAGCTGGCGATTATCAGGCAGCTGAGCAGGCATGAATCCTGCGGCCTAGCTGGCGATTATCAGGCAGCTGAGCAGGCATGAATCCTGCGGCCCAGCTGGCGGTTATCAGGCAGCTGAGCAGGCATGAATCCTGCGGCCCAGCTGGCGGTTATCAGGCAGCTGAGCAGGCATGAATCCTGCGGCCCAGCTGGCGGTTATCAGGCAGCTGAGCAGGCATGAATCCTGCGGCCCAGCTGGCGATTATCAGGCAGCTGAGCAGGCATGAATCCTGCGGCCCAGCTGGCGATTATCAGGCAGCTGAGCAGGCGCTGATCCCGCACCTCAGCAGGCACTGATCACGTGCCTGTCATGCAGTGATCAGGTGACTGAGAGGCGCTGATCATGTGACTGCTCATGTGCTGATCAGGTAGCTCTCCTGCACGGATCATGTGCCTCAGCAGGCAAGAATCAAGCAGCTGAGCAGGCATGAATCCTGCGGCCCAGCTGGCGATTATCAGGCAGCTGAGCAGGCATGAATCCTGCGACCCAGCTGGCGATTATCAGGCAGCTGAGCAGGCATGAATCCTGCGGCCCAGCCTGCGATTATCAGGCAGCTGAGCAGGCATGAATCCTGCGGCCCAGCTGGCGATTATCAGGCAGCTGAGCAGGCATGAATCCTGCGGCCCAGCTGGCGATTATCGGGCAGCTGAGCAGGCATGAATCCTGCGGCCCAGCTGGCGATTATCAGGCAGCTGAGCAGGCATGAATCCTGCGGCCCAGATGGCGGTTATCAGGCAGCTGAGCAGGCATGAATCCTGCGGCCCAGCTGGCGATTATCAGGCAGCTGAGCAGGCATGAATCCTGCGGCCCAGCTGGCGGTTATCAGGCAGCTGAGCAGGCATGAATCCTGCGGCCCAGCTGGCGGTTATCAGGCAGCTGAGCAGGCATGAATCCTGCGGCCCTGCTGGCGTTTATCAGGCAGCTGAGCAGGCATGAATCCTGCGGCCCAGCTGGCGATTATTAGGCAGCTGAACAGGCGCTGATCCCCCACCTCAGCAGGCACTGATCACGTGCCTGTCATGCAGTGATCAGGTGACTGAGAGGCGCTGACCATGTGACTGCTCATGTGCTGATAAGGAGCTCTCCTGCACGGATCATGTGCCTCAGCAGGCAAGAATCAAGCAGCTGAGCAGGCATGAATCCTGCGGCCCAGCTGGCGATTATCAGGCAGCTGAGCAGGCATGAATCCTGCGGCCCAGCTGGCGGTTATCAGGCAGCTGATCAGGCATGAATCCTGCGGCCCAGCTGGCGGTTATCAGGCAGCTGAGCAGGCATGAATCCTGCGGCCCAGCTGGCGGTTATCAGGCAGCTGAGCAGGCATGAATCCTGCGGCCCAGCTGGCGATTATCAGGCAGCTGAGCAGGCATGAATCCTGCGGCCCAGCTGGCGATTATCAGGCAGCTGAGCAGGCATGAATCCTGCGGCCCAGCTGGCGATTATCAGGCAGCTGAGCAGGCATGAATCCTGCGGCCCAGCTGGCGATTATCAGGCAGCTGAGCAGGCATGAATCCTGCGGCCCAGCTGGCGATTATCAGGCAGCTGAGCAGGCGCTGATCCCGCACCTCAGCAGGCACTGATCACGTGCCTGTCATGCAGTGATCAGGTGAGTGAGAGGCGCTGATCATGTGACTGCTCATGTGCTGATCAGGTAGCTCTCCTGCACGGATCATGTGCCTCAGCAGGCAAGAATCAAGCAGCTGAGCAGGCATGAATCCTGCGGCCCAGCTGGCGATTATCAGGCAGCTGAGCAGGCATGAATCCTGCGGCCCAGCTGGCGATTATCAGGCAGCTGAGCAGGCATGAATCCTGCGGCCCAGCCTGCGATTATCAGGCAGCTGAGCAGGCATGAATCCTGCGGCCCAGCTGGCGATTATCAGGCAGCTGAGCAGGCATGAATCCTGCGGCCCAGCTGGCGATTATCGGGCAGCTGAGCAGGCATGAATCCTGCGGCCCAGCTGGCGATTATCAGGCAGCTGAGCAGGCATGAATCCTGCGGCCCAGATGGCGGTTATCAGGCAGCTGAGCAGGCATGAATCCTGCGGCCCAGCTGGCGATTATCAGGCAGCTGAGCAGGCATGAATCCTGCGGCCCAGCTGGCGGTTATCAGGCAGCTGAGCAGGCATGAATCCTGCGGCCCAGCTGGCGGTTATCAGGCAGCTGAACAGGCATGAATCCTGTGGCCCTGCTGGCGTTTATCAGGCAGCTGAGCAGGCATGAATCCTGCGGCCCAGCTGGCGATTATTAGGCAGCTGAACAGGCGCTGATCCCGCACCTCAGCAGGCACTGATCACGTGCCTGTCATGCAGTGATCAGGTGACTGAGAGGCGCTGACCATGTGACTGCTCATGTGCTGATAAGGAGCTCTCCTGCACGGATCATGTGCCTCAGCAGGCAATAATAAAGCAGCTGAGCAGGCATGAATCCTGCGGCCCAGCTGGCGATTATCAGGCAGCTGAGCAGGCATGAATCCTGCGGCCCAGCTGGCGGTTATCAGGCAGCTGAGCAGGCATGAATCCTGCGGCCCAGCTGGCGGTTATCAGGCAGCTGAGCAGGCATGAATCCTGCGGCCCAGCTGGTGATTATCAGGCAGCTGAGCAGGCATGAATCCTGCGGCCCAGCTGGCGATTATCAGGCAGCTGAGCAGGCATGAATCCTGCGGCCCAGCTGGCGATTATCAGGCAGCTGAGCAGGCATGAATCCTGTGGCCCAGCTGGCGATTATCAGGCAGCTGAACAGGCATGAATCCTGCGGCCCAGCTGGCGGTTATCAGGCAGCTGAGCAGGCATGAATTCTGCGGCCCAGCTGGCGGTTATCAGGCAGCTGAGCAGGCATGAATCCTGCGGCCCAGCTGGCGATTATCAGGCAGCTGAGCAGGCATGAATCCTGCGGCCCAGCTGGCGATTATCAGGCAGCTGAGCAGGGGCTAATCCCGCACCACAGCAGGCACTGATCACGTGCCTGTCATGCAGTGATCAGGTGACTGAGAGGCGCTGATCATGTGACTGCTCATGTGCTGATCAGGTAGCTCTCCTGCACGGATCATGTGCCTCAGCAGGCAAGAATCAAGCAGCTGAGCAGGCATGAATCCTGCGGCCCAGCTGGCGATTATCAGGCAGCTGAGCAGGCATGAATCCTGGGGCCCAGCTGGCGATTATCAGGCAGCTGAGCAGGCGCCGATCCCGCACCTCAGCAGGCACTGATCACGTGCCTGTAATGCAGTGATCAGGTGACTGAGAGGCGCTGATCATGTGACTGCTCATGTGCTGATCAGGTAGCTCTCCTGCACGGATCATGTGCCTCAGCAGGCAAGAATCAAGCAGCTGAGCAGGCATGAATCCTGCGGCCCAGCTGGCGATTATCAGGCAGCTGAGCAGGCATGAATCCTGCGGCCCAGCTGGCGATTATCAGGCAGCTGAGCAGGCATGAATCCTTTGGCCCAGCCTGCGATTATCAGGCAGCTGAGCAGGCGCTGATCCCGCACCTCAGCAGGCACTGATCACGTGCCTGTCATGCAGTGATCAGGTGACTGAGAGGCGCTGAACATGTGACTGCTCATGTGCTGATAAGGAGCTCTCCTGCACGGATCATGTGCCTCAGCAGGCAAGAATCAAGCAGCTGAGGAGGCATGAATCCTGCGGCCCAGCTGGCGATTATCAGGCAGCTGAGCAGGCATGAATCCTGTGGCCCAATTGGCGATTATCAGGCAGCTGAGCAGGCATGAATCCTGCGGCCCAGCTGGCGGTTATCAGGCAGCTGAGCAGGCATGAATCCTGCGGCCCAGCTGGCGGTTATCAGGCAGCTGAGCAGGCATGAATCCTGCGGCCCAGCTGGCGATTATCAGGCAGCTGAGCAGGCATGAATCCTGCGGCCCAGCTGGCGATTATCAGGCAGCTGAGCAGGCATGAATCCTGCGGCCCAGCTGGCGATTATCAGGCAGCTGAGCAGGCATGAATCCTGCGGCCCAGCTGGCGATTATCAGGCAGCTGAGCAGGCGCTGATCCCGCACCTCAGAAGGCACTGATCACGTGCCTGTCATGCAGTGATCAGGTGACTGAGAGGCGCTGATCATGTGACTGCTCATGTGCTGATCAGGGAGCTCTCCTGCACGGATCATGTGCCTCAGCAGGCAAGAATCAAGCAGCTGAGCAGGCATGAATCCTGCGGCCCAGCTGGCGATTATCAGGCAGCTGAGCAGGCATGAATCCTGCGGCCCAGCTGGCGATTATCAGGCAGCTGAGCAGGCATGAATCCTGCGGCCCAGCTGGCGATTATCAGGCAGCTGAGCAGGCGCTGATCCCGAACCTCAGCAGGCACTGATCACGTGCCTGTCATGCAGTGATCAGGTGACTGAGAGGTGCTGATCATGTGACTGCTCATGTGCTGATCAGGTAGCTCTCCTGCACGGATCATGTGCCTCAGCAGGCAAGAATCAAGCAGCTGAGCAGGCATGAATCCAGCGGCCCAGCTGGCGATTATCAGGCAGATGAGCAGGCATGAATCCTGCGGCCCAGCTGGCGATTATCAGGCAGCTGAGCAGGCATGAATCCTGCGGCCCAGCTGGCGATTATCAGGCAGCTGAGCAGGCGCTGATCCCGAACCTCAGCAGGCACTGATCACGTGCCTGTCATGCAGTGATCAGGTGACTGAGAGGTGCTGATCATGTGACTGCTCATGTGCTGATCAGGTAGCTCTCCTGAACGGATCATGTGCCTCAGCAGGCAAGAATCAAGCAGCTGAGCAGGCATGAATCCTGCGGCCCAGCTGGCGATTATCAGGCAGCTGAGCAGGCATGAATCCTGCGGCCCATCTGGCGATTATCAGGCAGCTGAGCAGGCATGAATCCTGCGGCCCAGCTGGCGATTATCAGGCAGCTGAGCAGGCGCTGATCCCGAACCTCAGCAGGCACTGATCACGTGCCTGTCATGCAGTGATCAGGTGACTGAGAGGTGCTGATCATGTGACTGCTCATGTGCTGATCAGGTAGCTCTCCTGCACGGATCATGTGCCTCAGCAGGCAAGAATCAAGCAGCTGAGCAGGCATGAATCCAGCGGCCCAGCTGGCGATTATCAGGCAGATGAGCAGGCATGAATCCTGCGGCCCAGCTGGCGATTATCAGGCAGCTGAGCAGGCATGAATCCTGCGGCCCAGCTGGCGATTATCAGGCAGCTGAGCAGGCGCTGATCCCGAACCTCAGCAGGCACTGATCACGTGCCTGTCATGCAGTGATCAGGTGACTGAGAGGTGCTGATCATGTGACTGCTCATGTGCTGATCAGGTAGCTCTCCTGAACGGATCATGTGCCTCAGCAGGCAAGAATCAAGCAGCTGAGCAGGCATGAATCCAGCGGCCCAGCTGGCGATTATCAGGCAGATGAGCAGGCATGAATCCTGCGGCCCAGCTGGCGATTATCAGGCAGCTGAGCAGGCATGAATCCTGCGGCCGAGCCTGCGATTATCAGGCAGCTGAGCAGGCATGAATCCTGCGGCCCAGCTGGCGAATATCAGGCAGCTGAGCAGGCATGAATCCTGCGGCCCAGCTGGCGATTATCAGGCAGCTGAGCAGGCATGAATCCTGCGGCCCAGCTGGCAGTTATCAGGCAGCTGAGCAGGCATGAATCCTGCGGCCCAGCTGGCGGTTATCAGGCAGCTGAGCAGGCATGAATCCTGCGGCCCAGCTGGCAATTATCAGGCAGCTGAGCAGGCATGAATCCTGCGGCCCAGCTGGCGATTATCAGGCAGCTGAGCAGGCATGAATCCTGCGGCCCAGCTGACGATTATCAGGCAGCTGAGCAGGCATGAATCCTGCGGCCCAGCTGGCGGTTATCAGGCAGCTGAGCAGTCATGAATCCTGCGGCCCAGCTGGCGATTATCAGGCAGCTGAGCAGGCATGAATCCTGCGGCCCAGCTGGCGGTTATCAGGCAGCTGAGCAGGCATGAATCCTGTGGCCCAGCTGGCGGTTATCAGGCAGCTGAGCAGGCATGAATCCTGCGGCCCTGCTGGCGTTTATCAGGCAGCTGAGCAGGCATGAATCCTGCGGCCCAGCTGGCGATTATCAGGCAGCTGAGCAGGCGCTGATCCCGCACCTCAGCAGGCACTGATCACGTGCCTGTCATGCAGTGATCAGGTGACTGAGAGGCGCTGATCATGTGACTGCTCATGTGCTGATAAGGAGCTCTCCTGCACGGATCATGTGCCTCAGCAGGCAAGAATCAAGCAACTGAGCAGGCATGAATCCTGCGGCCCAGCTGGCGATTATCAGGCAGCTGAGCAGGCATGAATCCTGCGGCCCAGCCTGCGATTATCAGGCAGCTGAGCAGGCATGAATCCTGCGGCCCAGCCTGCGATTATCAGGCAGCTGAGCAGGCATGAATCCTGCGGCCCAGCTGGCGATTATCAGGCAGCTGAGCAGGCATGAATCCTGCGGCCCAGCTGGCGATTATCAGGCAGCTGATCAGGCATGAATCCTGCGGCCCATCTGGCGATTATCAGGCAGCTGAGCAGGCATGAATCCTGCGGCCCAGCTGGCGGTTATCAGGCAGCTGAGCAGGCATGAATCCTGCGGCCCAGCTGGCGGTTATCAGGCAGCTGAGCAGGCATGAATCCTGCGGCCCTGCTGGCGTTTATCAGGCAGCTGAGCAGGCATGAATCCTGCGGCCCAGCTGGCGATTATCAGGCAGCTGAGCAGGCGCTGATCCCGCACCTCAGCAGGCACTGATCACGTGCCTGTCATGCAGTGATCAGGTGACTGAGAGGCGCTGATCATGTGACTGCTCATGTGCTGATAAGGAGCTCTGCTGCACGGATCATGTGCCTCAGCAGGCAAGAATCAAGCAGCTGAGCAGGCATGAATCCTGCGGCCCAGCTGGCGATTATCAGGCAGCTGAGCAGGCATGAATCCTGCGGCCCAGCTGGCGATTATCAGGCAGCTGAGCAGGCATGAATCCTGCCGCCCAGCTGGCGGTTATCAGGCAGCTGAGCAGGCATGAATCCTGCGGCCCAGCTGGCGGTTATCAGGCAGCTGAGCAGGCATGAATCCTGCGGCCCAGCTGGCGATTATCAGGCAGCTGAGCAGGCATGAATCCTGCGGCCCAGCTGGCGATTATCAGGCAGCTGAGCAGGCATGAATCCTGCGGCCCAGCTGGCGATTATCAGGCAGCTGAGCAGGAATGAATCCTGCGGCCTAGCTGGCGATTATCAGGCAGCTGAGCAGGCATGAATCCTGCGGCCCAGCTGGCGGTTATCAGGCAGCTGAGCAGGCATGAATCCTGCGGCCCAGCTGGCGGTTATCAGGTAGCTGAGCAGGCATGAATCCTGCGGCCCAGCTGGCGATTATCAGGCAGCTGAGCAGGCATGAATCCTGCGGCCCAGCTGGCGATTATCAGGCAGCTGAGCAGGCGCTGATCCCGCACCTCAGCAGGCACTGATCACGTGCCTGTCATGCAGTGATCAGGTGACTGAGAGGCGCTGATCATGTGACTGCTCATGTGCTGATCAGGTAGCTCTCCTGCACGGATAATGTGCCTCAGCAGGCAAGAATCAAGCAGCTGAGCAGGCATGAATCCTGCGGCCCAGCTGGCGATTATCAGGCAGCTGAGCAGGCATGAATCCTGCGGCCCAGCTGGCGATTATCAGGCAGCTGAGCAGGCATGAATCCTGCGGCCCAGCTGGCGATTATCAGGCAGCTGAGCAGGCGCTGATCCCGCACCTCAGCAGGCAATGATCACGTGCCTGTCATGCAGTGATCAGGTGACTGAGAGGCGCTGATCATGTGACTGCTCATGTGCTGATCAGGTAGCTCTCCTGCACGGATCATGTGCCTCAGCAGGCAAGAATCAAGCAGCTGAGCAGGCATGAATCCTGCGGCCCAGCTGGCGATTATCAGGCAGCTGAGCAGGCATGAATCCTGCGGCCCAGCTGGCGATTATCAGGCAGCTGAGCAGGCATGAATCCTGCAGCCCAGCCTGCGATTATCAGGCAGCTGAGCAGGCATGAATCCTGCGGCCCAGCTGGCGATTATCAGGCAGCTGAGCAGGCATGAATCCTGCGGCCCAGCTGGCGATTATCAGGCAGCTGAGCAGGCATGAATCCTGCGGCCCAGCCTGCGATTATCAGGCAGCTGAGCAGGCATGAATCCTGCGGCCCAGCTGGCGGTTATCAGGCAGCTGAGCAGGCATGAATCCTGCGGCCCAGCTGGCGGTTATCAGGCAGCTGAGCAGGCATGAATCCTGCGGCCCAGCTGGCGATTATCAGGCAGCTGAGCAGGCATGAATCCTGCTGCCCAGCTGGCGATTATCAGGCAGCTGAGCAGGCATGAATCCTGCGGCCCAGCTGGCGATTATCAGGCAGCTGAGCAGGCATGAATCCTGCGGCCCAGCTGGCGGTTATCAGGCAGCTGAGCAGGCATGAATCCTGCGGCCCAGCTGGCGGTTATCAGGCAGCTGAGCAGGCATGAATCCTGCGGCCCAGCTGGCGGTTATCAGGCAGCTGAGCAGGCATGAATCCTGCGGCCCAGCTGGCGGTTATCAGGCAGCTGAGCAGGCATGAATCCTGCGGCCCTGCTGGCGTTTATCAGGCAGCTGAGCAGGCATGAATCCTGCGGCCCAGCTGGCGATTATCAGGCAGCTGAGCAGGCATGAATCCTGCGGCCCAGCTGGCGGTTATCAGGCAGCTGAGCAGGCATGAATCCTGCGGCCCAGCTGGCGATTATCAGGCAGCTGAGCAGGCGCTAATCCCGCACCACAGCAGGCACTGATCACGTGCCTGTCATGCAGTGATCAGGTGACTGAGAGGCGCTGATCATGTGACTGCTCATGTGCTGATCAGGTAGCTCTCCTGCACGGATCATGTGCCTCAGCAGGCAAGAATCAAGCAGCTGAGCAGGCATGAATCCTGCGGCCCAGCTGGCGATTATCAGGCAGCTGAGCAGGCATGAATCCTGCGGCCCAGCTGGCGATTATCAGGCAGCTGAGCAGGCGCTGATCCCGCACCTCAGCAGGCACTGATCACGTGCCTGTCATGCAGTGATCAGGTGACTGAGAGGCGCTGATCATGTGACTGCTCATGTGCTGATAAGGAGCTCTCCTGCACGGATCATGTGCCTCAGCAGGCAAGAATCAAGCAGCTGAGCAGGCATGAATCCTGCGGCCCAGCTGGCGATTATCAGGCAGCTGAGCAGGCATGAATCCTGCGGCCCAGCTGGCGATTATCAGGCAGCTGAGCAGGCATGAATCCTGCGGCCCAGCTGGTGGTTATCAGGCAGCTGAGCAGGCATGAATCCTGCGGCCCAGCTGGCGGTTATCAGGCAGCTGAGCAGGCATGAATCCTGCGGCCCAGCTGGCGATTATCAGGCAGCTGAGCAGGCATTAATCCTGCGGCCCAGCTGGCGATTATCAGGCAGCTGAGCAGGCATGAATCCTGCGGCCCAGCTGGCGATTATCAGGCAGCTGAGCAGGAATGAATCCTCCGGCCTAGCTGGCGATTATCAGGCAGCTGAGCAGGCATGAATCCTGCGGCCCAGCTGGCGGTTATCAGGCAGCTGAGCAGGCATGAATCCTGCGGCCCAGCTGGCGGTTATCAGGCAGCTGAGCAGGCATGAATCCTGCGGCCCAGCTGGCGATTATCAGGCAGCTGAGCAGGCATGAATCCTGCGGCCCAGCTGGCGATTATCAGGCAGCTGAGCAGGCGCTGATCCCGCACCTCAGCAGGCACTGATCACGTGCCTGTCATGCAGTGATCAGGTGACTGAGAGGCGCTGATCATGTGACTGCTCATGTGCTGATCAGGTAGCTCTCCTGCACGGATAATGTGCCTCAGCAGGCAAGAATCAAGCAGCTGAGCAGGCATGAATCCTGCGGCCCAGCTGGCGATTATCAGGCAGCTGAGCAGGCATGAATCCTGCGGCCCAGCTGGCGATTATCAGGCAGCTGAGCAGGCATGAATCCTGCGGCCCAGCTGGCGATTATCAGGCAGCTGAGCCGGCACTGATCCCGCACCTCAGCAGGCAATGATCACGTGCCTGTCATGCAGTGATCAGGTGACTGAGAGGCGCTGATCATGTGACTGCTCATGTGCTGATCAGGTAGATCTCCTGCACGGATCATGTGCCTCAGCAGGCAAGAATCAAGCAGCTGAGCAGGCATGAATCCTGCGGCCCAGCTGGCGATTATCAGGCAGCTGAGCAGGCATGAATCCTGCGGCCCAGCTGGCGATTATCAGGCAGCTGAGCAGGCATGAATCCTGCGGCCCAGCCTGCGATTATCAGGCAGCTGAGCAGGCATGAATCCTGCGGCCCAGCTGGCGATTATCAGGCAGCTGAGCAGGCATGAATCCTGCGGCCCAGCTGGCGATTATCAGGCAGCTGAGCAGGCATGAATCCTGCGGCCCAGCCTGCGATTATCAGGCAGCTGAGCAGGCATGAATCCTGCGGCCCAGCTGGCGGTTATCAGGCAGCTGAGCAGGCATGAATCCTGCGGCCCAGCTGGCGGTTATCAGGCAGCTGAGCAGGCATGAATCCTGCGGCCCAGCTGGCGATTATCAGGCAGCTGAGCAGGCATGAATCCTGCGGCCCAGCTGGCGATTATCAGGCAGCTGAGCAGACATGAATCCTGCGGCCCAGCTGGCGATTATCAGGCAGCTGAGCAGGCATGAATCCTGCGGCCCAGCTGGCGGTTATCAGGCAGCTGAGCAGGCATGAATCCTGCGGCCCAGCTGGCGGTTATCAGGCAGCTGAGCAGGCATGAATCCTGCGGCCCAGCTGGCGGTTATCAGGCAGCTGAGCAGGCATGAATCCTGCGGCCCAGCTGGCGGTTATCAGGCAGCTGAGCAGGCATGAATCCTGCGGCCCTGCTGGCGTTTATCAGGCAGCTGAGCAGGCATGAATCCTGCGGCCCAGCTGGCGATTATCAGGCAGCTGAGCAGGCATGAATCCTGCGGCCCAGCTGGCGGTTATCAGGCAGCTGAGCAGGCATGAATCCTGCGGCCCAGCTGGCGATTATCAGGCAGCTGAGCAGGGGCTAATCCCGCACCACAGCAGGCACTGATCACGTGCCTGTCATGCAGTGATCAGGTGACTGAGAGGCGCTGATCATGTGACTGCTCATGTGCTGATCAGGTAGCTCTCCTGCACGGATCATGTGCCTCAGCAGGCAAGAATCAAGCAGCTGAGCAGGCATGAATCCTGCGGCCCAGCTGGCGATTATCAGGCAGCTGAGCAGGCATGAATCCTGCGGCCCAGCTGGCGATTATCAGGCAGCTGAGCAGGCGCTGATCCCGCACCTCAGCAGGCACTGATCACGTGCCTGTAATGCAGTGATCAGGTGACTGAGAGGCGCTGATCATGTGACTGCTCATGTGCTGATCAGGTAGCTCTCCTGCACGGATCATGTGCCTCAGCAGGCAAGAATCAAGCAGCTGAGCAGGCATGAATCCTGCGGCCCAGCTGGCGATTATCAGGCAGCTGAGCAGGGATGAATCCTGCGGCCCAGCTGGCGATTATCAGGCAGCTGAGCAGGAATGAATCCTGCGGCCTAGCTGGCGATTATCAGGCAGCTGAGCAGGCATGAATCCTGCGGCCCAGTTGGCGGTTATCAGGCAGCTGAGCAGGCATGAATCCTGCGGCCCAGCTGGCGGTTATCAGGCAGCTGAGCAGGCATGAATCCTGCGGCCCAGTTGGCGGTTATCAGGCAGCTGAGCAGGCATGAATCCTGCGGCCCAGCTGGCGATTATCAGGCAGCTGAGCAGGCATGAATCCTGCGGCCCAGCTGGCGTTTATCAGGCAGCTGAGCAGGCATGAATCCTGCGGCCCAGTTGGCGGTTATCAGGCAGCTGAGCAGGCATGAATCCTGCGGCCCAGCTGGCGATTATCAGGCAGCTGAGCAGGCATGAATCCTGCGGCCCAGCTGGCGATTATCAGGCAGCTGAGCAGGCGCTGATCCCGCACCTCAGCAGGCACTGATCACGTGCCTGTCATGCAGTGATCAGGTGACTGAGAGGCGCTGATCATGTGACTGCTCATGTGCTGATCAGGTAGCTCTCCTGCACGGATAATGTGCCTCAGCAGGCAAGAATCAAGCAGCTGAGCAGGCATGAATCCTGCGGCCCAGCTGGCGATTATCAGGCAGCTGAGCAGGCATGAATCCTGCGGCCCAGCTGGCGATTATCAGGCAGCTGAGCAGGCATGAATCCTGCGGCCAAGCTGGCGATTATCAGGCAGCTGAGCAGGCGCTGATCCCGCACCTCAGCAGGCAATGATCACGTGCCTGTCATGCAGTGATCAGGTGACTGAGAGGCGCTGATCATGTGACTGCTCATGTGCTGATCAGGAGCTCTCCTGCACGGATCATGTGCCTCAGCAGGCAAGAATCAAGCAGCTGAGCAGGCATGAATCCTGCGGCCCAGCTGGCGGTTATCAGGCAGCTGAGCAGGCATGAATCCTGCGGCCCAGCTGGCGATTATCAGGCAGCTGAGCAGGCATGAATCCTGCGGCCCAGCCTGCGATTATCAGGCAGCTGAGCAGGCATGAATCCTGCGGCCCAGCTGGCGATTATCAGGCAGCTGAGCAGGCATGAATCCTGCGGCCCAGCTGGCGATTATCAGGCAGCTGAGCAGGCATGAATCCTGCGGCCCAGCTGGCGATTATCAGGCAGCTGAGCAGGCATGAATCCTGCGGCCCAGCTGGCGGTTATCAGGCAGCTGAGCAGGCATGAATCCTGCGGCCCAGCTGGCGATTATCAGGCAGCTGAGCAGGCATGAATCCTGCGGCCCAGCTGGCGATTATCAGGCAGCTGAGCAGGCATGAATCCTGCGGCCCAGCTGGCGATTATCAGGCAGCTGAGCAGGCATGAATCCTGCGGCCCAGCTGGCGATTATCAGGCAGCTGAGCAGGCATGAATCCTGCGGCCCAGCTGGCGGTTATCAGGCAGCTGAGCAGGCATGAATCCTGCGGCCCAGCTGGCGGTTATCAGGCAGCTGAGCAGGCATGAATCCTGCGGCCCAGCTGGCGGTTATCAGGCAGCTGAGCAGGCATGAATCCTGCGGCCCAGCTGGCGGTTATCAGGCAGCTGAGCAGGCATGAATCCTGCGGCCCAGCTGGCGTTTATCAGGCAGCTGAGCAGGCATGAATCCTGCGGCCCAGCTGGCGATTATCAGGCAGCTGAGCAGGCATGAATCCTGCGGCCCAGCTGGCGATTATCAGGCAGCTGAGCAGGCATGAATCCTGCGGCCCAGCTGGCGATTATCAGGCAGCTGAGCAGGCGCTGAATCCCGCACCACAGCAGGCACTGATCACGTGCCTGTCATGCAGTGATCAGGTGACTGAGAGGCGCTGATCATGTGACTGCTCATGTGCTGATCAGGAGCTCTCCTGCACGGATCATGTGCCTCAGCAGGCAAGAATCAAGCAGCTGAGCAGGCATGAATTCTGCGGCCCAGCTGGCGATTATCAGGCAGCTGAGCAGGCATGAATCCTGCGGCCCAGCTGGCGATTATCAGGCAGCTGAGCAGGCGCTGATCCCGCGCCTCAGCAGGCACTGATCACGTGCCTGTCATGCAGTGATCAGGTGACTGAGAGGCGCTGATCATGTGACTGCTCATGTGCTGATCAGGTAGCTCTCCTGCACGGATCATGTGCCTCAGCAGGCAAGAATCAGGCAGCTGAGCAGGCATGAATCCTGCGGCCCAGCTGGCGATTATCAGGCAGCTGAGCAGGCATGAATCCTGCGGCCCAGCTGGCGATTATCAGGGAGCTGAGCAGGCATGAATCCTTCGGCCCAGCCGGCGATTATCAGGCAGCTGAGCAGGCGCTGATCCCGCACCTCAGCAGGCACTGATCACGTGCCTGTCATGCAGTGATCAGGTGACTGAGAGGCGCTGAACATGTGACTGCTCATGTGCTGATAAGGAGCTCTCCTGCACGGATCATGTGCCTCAGCAGGCAAGAATCAAGCAGCTGAGGAGGCATGAATCCTGCGGCCCAGCTGGCGATTATCAGGCAGCTGAGCAGGCATGAATCCTGCGGCCCAACTGGCGATTATCAGGCAGCTGAGCAGGCATGAATCCTGCGGCCCAGCTGGCGGTTATCAGGCAGCTGAGCAGGCATGAATCCTGCGGCCCAGCTGGCGGTTATCAGGCAGCTGAGCAGGCATGAATCCTGCGGCCCAGCTGGCGATTATCAGGCAGCTGAGCAGGCATGAATCCTGCGGCCCAGCTGGCGATTATCAGGCAGCTGAGCAGGCATGAATCCTGCGGCCCAGCTGGCGATTATCAGGCAGCTGAGCAGGCATGAATCCTGCGGCCCAGCTGGCGATTATCAGGCAGCTGAGCAGGCGCTGATCCCGCACCTCAGAAGGCACTGATCACGTGCCTGTCATGCAGTGATCAGGTGACTGAGAGGCGCTGATCATGTGACTGCTCATGTGCTGATCAGGGAGCTCTCCTGCACGGATCATGTGCCTCAGCAGGCTAGTATCAAGCAGCTGAGCAGGCATGAATCCTGCGGCCCAGCTGGCGATTATCAGGCAGCTGAGCAGGCATGAATCCTGCGGCCCAGCTGGCGATTATCAGGCAGCTGAGCAGGCATGAATCCTGCGGCCCAGCTGGCGATTATCAGGCAGCTGAGCAGGCGCTGATCCCGAACCTCAGCAGGCACTGATCACGTGCCTGTCATGCAGTGATCAGGTGACTGAGAGGTGCTGATCATGTGACTGCTCATGTGCTGATCAGGAGCTCTCCTGCACGGATCATGCGCCCCAGCAGGCAAGAATCAAGCAGCTGAGCAGGCATGAATCCAGCGGCCCAGCTGGCGATTATCAGGCAGATGAGCAGGCATGAATCCTGCGGCCCAGCTGGCGATTATCAGGCAGCTGAGCAGGCATGAATCCTGCGGCCCAGCTGGCGATTATCAGGCAGCTGAGCAGGCGCTGATCCCGAACCTCAGCAGGCACTGATCACGTGCCTGTCATGCAGTGATCAGGTGACTGAGAGGCGCTGATCATGTGACTGCTCATGTGCTGATCAGGAGCTCTCCTGCACGGATCATGTGCCTCAGCAGGCAAGAATCAAGCAGCTGAGCAGGCATGAATCCAGCGGCCCAGCTGGCGATTATCAGGCAGCTGAGCAGGCATGAATCCTGCGGCCCAGCTGGCGATTATCAGGCAGCTGAGCAGGCATGAATCCTGCGGCCCAGCCTGCGATTATCAGGCAGCTGAGCAGGCATGAATCCTGCGGCCCAGCTGGCGAATATCAGGCAGCTGAGCAGGCATGAATCCTGCGGCCCAGCTGGCGATTATCAGGCAGCTGAGCAGGCATGAATCCTGCGGCCCAGCTGGCGGTTATCAGGCAGCTGAGCAGGCATGAATCCTGCGGCCCAGCTGGCGGTTATCAGGCAGCTGAGCAGGCATGAATCCTGCGGCCCAGCTGGCGATTATCAGGCAGCTGAGCAGGCATGAATCCTGCGGCCCAGCTGGCGATTATCAGGCAGCTGAGCAGGCATGAATCCTGCGGCCCAGCTGGCGATTATCAGGCAGCTGAGCAGGCATGAATCCTGCGGCCCAGCTGGCGGTTATCAGGCAGCTGAGCAGGCATGAATCCTGCGGCCCAGCTGGCGATTATCAGGCAGCTGAGCAGGCATGAATCCTGCGGCCCAGCTGGCGGTTATCAGGCAGCTGAGCAGGCATGAATCCTGCGGCCCTGCTGGCGTTTATCAGGCAGCTGAGCAGGCATGAATCCTGCGGCCCAGCTGGCGATTATCAGGCAGCTGAGCAGGCGCTGATCCCGCACCTCAGCAGGCACTGATCACGTGCCTGTCATGCAGTGATCAGGTGACTGAGAGGCGCTGATCATGTGACTGCTCATGTGCTGATAAGGAGCTCTCCTGCACGGATCATGTGCCTCAGCAGGCAAGAATCAAGCAGCTGAGCAGGCATGAATCCTGCGGCCCAGCTGGCGATTATCAGGCAGCTGAGCAGGCATGAATCCTGCGGCCCAGCTGGCGATTATCAGGCAGCTGAGCAGGCATGAATCCTGCCGCCCAGCTGGCGGTTATCAGGCAGCTGAGCAGGCATGAATCCTGCGGCCCAGCTGGCGGTTATCAGGCAGCTGAGCAGGCATGAATCCTGCGGCCCAGCTGGCGATTATCAGGCAGCTGAGCAGGCATGAATCCTGCGGCCCAGCTGGCGATTATCAGGCAGCTGAGCAGGCATGAATCCTGCGGCCCAGCTGGCGATTATCAGGCAGCTGAGCAGGAATGAATCCTGCGGCCCAGCTGGCGATTATCAGGCAGCTGAGCAGGCATGAATCCTGCGGCCCAGCTGGCGGTTATCAGGCAGCTGAGCAGGCATGAATCCTGCGGCCCAACTGGCGGTTATCAGGCAGCTGAGCAGGCATGAATCCTGCGGCCCAGCTGGCGATTATCAGGCAGCTGAGCAGGCATGAATCCTGCGGCCCAGCTGGCGATTATCAGGCAGCTGAGCAGGCGCTGATCCCGCACCTCAGCAGGCACTGATCACGTGCCTGTCATGCAGTGATCAGGTGACTGAGAGGCGCTGATCATGTGACTGCTCATGTGCTGATCAGGTAGCTCTCCTGCACGGATCATGCGCCCCAGCAGGCAAGAATCAGGCAGCTGAGCAGGCATGAATCCTGCGGCCCAGCTGGCGATTATCAGGCAGCTGAGCAGGCATGAATCCTGCGGCCCAGCTGGCGATTATCAGGCAGCTGAGCAGGCATGAATCCTGCGGCCCAGCTGGCGATTATCAGGCAGCTGAGCAGGAGCTGATCCCGCACCTCAGCAGGCACTGATCACGTGCCTGTCATGCAGTGATCAGGTGACTGAGAGGCGCTGATCATGTGACTGCTCATGTGCTGATCAGGAGCTCTCCTGCACGGATCATGTGCCTCAGCAGGCAAGAATCAAGCAGCTGAGCAGGCATGAATCCTGCGGCCCAGCTGGCGATTATCAGGCAGCTGAGCAGGCATGAATCCTGCGGCCCAGCTGGCGATTATCAGGCAGCTGAGCAGGCATGAATCCTGCGGCCCAGCCTGCGATTATCAGGCAGCTGAGCAGGCATGAATCCTGCGGCCCAGCTGGCGATTATCAGGCAGCTGAGCAGGCATGAATCCTGCGGCCCAGCTGGCGATTATCAGGCAGCTGAGCAGGCATGAATCCTGCGGCCCAGCTGGCGATTATCAGGCAGCTGAGCAGGCATGAATCCTGCGGCCCAGCTGGCGGTTATCAGGCAGCTGAGCAGGCATGAATCCTGCGGCCCAGCTGGCGGTTATCAGGCAGCTGAGCAGGCATGAATCCTGCGGCCCAGCTGGCGGTTATCAGGCAGCTGAGCAGGCATGAATCCTGCGGCCCAGCTGGCGATTATCAGGCAGCTGAGCAGGCATGAATCCTGCGGCCCAGCTGGCGATTATCAGGCAGCTGAGCAGGCATGAATCCTGCGGCCCAGCTGGCGGTTATCAGGCAGCTGAGCAGGCATGAATCCTGCGGCCCAGCTGGCGATTATCAGGCAGCTGAGCAGGCATGAATCCTGTGGCCCAGCTGGCGGTTATCAGGCAGCTGAGCAGGCATGAATCCTGCGGCCCAGCTGGCGGTTATCAGGCAGCTGAGCAGGCATGAATCCTGCGGCCCAGCTGGCGTTTATCAGGCAGCTGAGCAGGCATGAATCCTGCGGCCCAGCTGGCGATTATCAGGCAGCTGAGCAGGCGCTGATCCCGCACCTCAGCAGGCACTGATCACGTGCCTGTCATGCAGTGATCAGGTGACTGAGAGGCGCTGATCATGTGACTGCTCATGTGCTGATAAGGAGCTCTCCTGCACGGATCATGTGCCTCAGCAGGCAAGAATCAAGCAGCTGAGCAGGCATGAATCCTGCGGCCCAGCTGGCGATTATCAGGCAGCTGAGCAGGCATGAATCCTGCGGCCCAGCTGGCGATTATCAGGCAGCTGAGCAGGCATGAATCCTGCGGCCCAGCTGGCGGTTATCAGGAAGCTGAGCAGGCATGAATCCTGCGGCCCAGCTGGCGGTTATCAGGCAGCTGAGCAGGCATGAATCCTGCGGCCCAGCTGGCGGTTATCAGGCAGCTGAGCAGGCATGAATCCTGCGGCCCAGCTGGCGATTATCAGGCAGCTGAGCAGGCATGAATCCTGCGGCCCAGCTGGCGATTATCAGGCAGCTGAGCAGGCGCTGATCCCGCGCCTCAGCAGGCACTGATCACGTGCCTGTCATGCAGTGATCAGGTGACTGAGAGGCGCTGATCATGTGACTGCTCATGTGCTGATCAGGTAGCTCTCCTGCACGGATCATGTGCCTCAGCAGGCGAGAATCAAGCAGCTGAGCAGGCATGAATCCTGCGGCCCAGCTGGCGATTATCAGGCAGCTGAGCAGGCATGAATCCTGCGGCCCAGCTGGCGATTATCAGGCAGCTGAGCAGGCATGAATCCTGCGGCCCAGCTGGCGATTATCAGGCAGCTGAGCAGGCGCTGATCCCGCACCTCAGCAGGCACTGATCACGTGCCTGTCATGCAGTGATCAGGTGACTGAGAGGCGCTGATCATGTGACTGCTCATGTGCTGATCAGGTAGCTCTCCTGCACGGATCATGTGCCTCAGCAGGCAAGAATCAAGCAGCTGAGCAGGCATGAATCCTGCGGCCCAGCTGGCGATTATCAGGCAGCTGAGCAGGCATGAATCCTGCGGCCCAGCTGGCGATTATCAGGCAGCTGAGCAGGCATGAATCCTGCGGCCCAGCTGGCGATTATCAGGCAGCTGAGCAGGCATGAATCCTGCGGCCCAGCTGGCGATTATCAGGCAGCTGAGCAGGCATGAATCCTGCGGCCCAGCTGGCGATTATCAGGCAGCTGAGCAGGCATGAATCCTGCGGCCCAGCTGGCGATTATCAGGCAGCTGAGCAGGCATGAATCCTGCGGCCCAGCTGGCGATTATCAGGCAGCTGAGCAGGCATGAATCCTGCGGCCCAGCTGGCGGTTATCAGGCAGCTGAGCAGGCATGAATCCTGCGGCCCAGCTGGCGGTTATCAGGCAGCTGAGCAGGCATGAATCCTGCGGCCCAGCTGGCGGTTATCAGGCAGCTGAGCAGGCATGAATCCTGCGGCCCAGCTGGCGATTATCAGGCAGCTGAGCAGGCATGAATCCTGCGGCCCAGCTGGCGATTATCAGGCAGCTGAGCAGGCATGAATCCTGCGGCCCAGCTGGCGGTTATCAGGCAGCTGAGCAGGCATGAATCCTGCGGCCCAGCTGGCGATTATCAGGCAGCTGAGCAGGCATGAATCCTGTGGCCCAGCTGGCGGTTATCAGGCAGCTGAGCAGGCATGAATCCTGCGGCCCAGCTGGCGGTTATCAGGCAGCTGAGCAGGCATGAATCCTGCGGCCCAGCTGGCGTTTATCAGGCAGCTGAGCAGGCATGAATCCTGCGGCCCAGCTGGCGATTATCAGGCAGCTGAGCAGGCGCTGATCCCGCACCTCAGCAGGCACTGATCACGTGCCTGTCATGCAGTGATCAGGTGACTGAGAGGCGCTGATCATGTGTCTGCTCATGTGCTGATCAGGAGCTCTCCTGCACGGATCATGTGCCTCAGCAGGCAAGAATCAAGCAGCTGAGCAGGCATGAATCCTGCGGCCCAGCTGGCGATTATCAGGCAGCTGAGCAGGCATGAATCCTGCGGCCCAGCTGGCGATTATCAGGCAGCTGAGCAGGCATGAATCCTGCGGCCCAGCTGGCGGTTATCAGGCAGCTGAGCAGGCATGAATCCTGCGGCCCAGCTGGCGGTTATCAGGCAGCTGAGCAGGCATGAATCCTGCGGCCCAGCTGGCGGTTATCAGGCAGCTGAGCAGGCATGAATCCTGCGGCCCAGCTGGCGATTATCAGGCAGCTGAGCAGGCATGAATCCTGCGGCCCAGCTGGCGATTATCAGGCAGCTGAGCAGGCGCTGATCCCGCGCCTCAGCAGGCACTGATCACGTGCCTGTCATGCAGTGATCAGGTGACTGAGAGGCGCTGATCATGTGACTGCTCATGTGCTGATCAGGAGCTCTCCTGCACGGATCATGCGCCTCAGCAGGCAAGAATCAGGCAGCTGAGCAGGCATGAATCCTGCGGCCCAGCTGGCGATTATCAGGCAGCTGAGCAGGCATGAATCCTGCCGCCCAGCTGGCGTTTATCAGGCAGCTGAGCAGGCATGAATCCTGTGGCCCAGCTGGCGATTATCAGACAGATGAGCAGGCGCTGATCCCGCACCTCAGCAGGCACTGATCACGTGCCTGTCATGCAGTGATCAGGTGACTGAGAGGCGCTGATCATGTGACTGCTCATGTGCTGATCAGGAGCTCTCCTGCACGGATCATGTGCCTCAGCAGGCAAGAATCAAGCAGCTGAGCAGGCATGAATCCTGCGGCCCAGCTGGCGATTATCAGGCAGCTGAGCAGGCATGAATCCTGCGGCCCAGCTGGCGATTATCAGGCAGCTGAGCAGGCATGAATCCTGCGGCCCAGCCTGCGATTATCAGGCAGCTGAGCAGGCATGAATCCTGCGGCCCAGCTGGCGATTATCAGGCAGCTGAGCAGGCATGAATCCTGCGGCCCAGCTGGCGATTATCAGGCAGCTGAGCAGGCATGAATCCTGCGGCCCAGCTGGCGATTATCAGGCAGCTGAGCAGGCATGAATCCTGCGGCCCAGCTGGCGATTATCAGGCAGCTGAGCAGGCATGAATCCTGCGGCCCAGCTGGCGATTATCAGGCAGCTGAGCAGGCATGAATCCTGCGGCCCAGCTGGCGGTTATCAGGCAGCTGAGCAGGCATGAATCCTGCGGCCCAGCTGGCGTTTATCAGGCAGCTGAGCAGGCATGAATCCTGCGGCCCAGCTGGCGATTATTAGGCAGCTGAACAGGCGCTGATCCCGCACCTCAGCAGGCACTGATCACGTGCCTGTCATGCAGTGATCAGGTGACTGAGAGGCGCTGACCATGTGACTGCTCATGTGCTGATAAGGAGCTCTCCTGCACGGATCATGTGCCTCAGCAGGCAAGAATCAAGCAGCTGAGCAGGCATGAATCCTGCGGCCCAGCTGGCGATTATCAGGCAGCTGAGCAGGCATGAATCCTGCGGCCCAGCTGGCGATTATCAGGCAGCTGAGCAGGCATGAATCCTGCGGCCCAGCTGGCGGTTATCAGGCAGCTGAGCAGGCATGAATCCTGCGGCCCAGCTGGCGATTATCAGGCAGCTGAGCAGGCATGAATCCTGCGGCCCAGCTGGCGATTATCAGGCAGCTGAGCAGGCATGAATCCTGCGGCCCAGCTGGCGATTATCAGGCAGCTGAGCAGGCGCTGATCCCGCACCACAGCAGGCACTGATCACGTGCCTGTCATGCAGTGATCAGGTGACTGAGAGGCGCTGATCATGTGACTGCTCATGTGCTGATCAGGAGCTCTCCTGCACGGATCATGTGCCTCAGCAGGCAAGAATCAAGCAGCTGAGCAGGCATGAATCCTGCGGCCCAGCTGGCGATTATCAGGCAGCTGAGCAGGCATGAATCCTGCGGCCCAGCTGGCGATTATCAGGCAGCTGAGCAGGCATGAATCCTGCGGCCCAGCTGGCGATTATCAGGCAGCTGAGCAGGCATGAATCCTGCGGCCCAGCTGGCGATTATCAGGCAGCTGAGCAGGCATGAATCCTGCGGCCCAGCTGGCGATTATCAGGCAGCTGAGCAGGCATGAATCCTGCGGCCCAGCTGGCGATTATCAGGCAGCTGAGCAGGCATGAATCCTGCGGCCCAGCTGGCGATTATCAGGCAGCTGAGCAGGCATGAATCCTGCGGCCCAGCTGGCGATTATCAGGCAGCTGAGCAGGCATGAATCCTGCGGCCCAGCTGGCGATTATCAGGCAGCTGAGCAGGCATGAATCCTGCGGCCCAGCTGGCGATTATCAGGCAGCTGAGCAGGCATGAATCCTGCGGCCCAGCTGGCGATTATCAGGCAGCTGAGCAGGCATGAATCCTGCGGCCCAGCTGGCGGTTATCAGGCAGCTGAGCAGGCATGAATCCTGCGGCCCAGCTGGCGATTATCAGGCAGCTGAGCAGGCATGAATCCTGCGGCCCAGCTGGCGATTATCAGGCAGCTGAGCAGGCATGAATCCTGCGGCCCAGCTGGCGGTTATCAGGCAGCTTAGCAGGCATGAATCCTGCGGCCCAGCTGGCGTTTATCAGGCAGCTGAGCAGGCATGAATCCTGCGGCCCAGCTGGCGATTATCAGGCAGCTGAGCAGGCGCTGATCCCGCACCACAGCAGGCACTGATCACGTGCCTGTCATGCAGTGATCAGGTGACTGAGAGGCGCTGATCATGTGACTGCTCATGTGCTGATCAGGAGCTCTCCTGCACGGATCATGTGCCTCAGCAGGCAAGAATCAAGCAGCTGAGCAGGCATGAATCCTGCGGCCCAGCTGGCGATTATCAGGCAGCTGAGCAGGCATGAATCCTGCGGCCCAGCTGGCGATTATCAGGCAGCTGAGCAGGCATGAATCCTGCGGCCCAGCTGGCGGTTATCAGGCAGCTGAGCAGGCATGAATCCTGCGGCCCAGCTGGCGATTATCAGGCAGCTGAGCAGGCATGAATCCTGCGGCCCAGCTGGCGGTTATCAGGCAGCTGAGCAGGCATGAATCCTGCGGCCCAGCTGGCGGTTATCAGGCAGCTGAGCAGGCATGAATCCTGCGGCCCTGCTGGCGTTATCAGGCAGCTGAGCAGGCATGAATCCAGCGGTCCAGCTGGCGATTATCAGGCAGCTGAGCAGGCGCTGATCCCGCACCTCAGCAGGCACTGATCACGTGCCTGTCATGCAGTGATCAGGTGACTGAGAGGCGCTGATCATGTGACTGCTCATGTGCTGATAAGGAGCTCTCCTGCACGGATCATGTGCCTCAGCAGCCAAGAATCAAGCAGCTGAGCAGGCATGAATCCTGCGGCCCAGCTGGCGATTATCAGGCAGCTGAGCAGGCATGAATCCTGCGGCCCCAGCTGGCGATTATCAGGCAGCTGAGCAGGCATGAATCCTGCGGCCCAGCTGGCGGTTATCAGGCAGCTGAGCAGGCATGAATCCTGCGGCCCAGCTGGCGGTTATCAGGCAGCTGAGCAGGCATGAATCCTGCCGCCCAGCTGGCGGTTATCAGGCAGCTGAGCAGGCATGAATCCTGCGGCCCTGCTGGCGTTTATCAGGCAGCTGAGCAGGCATGAATCCTGCGACCCAGCTGGCGATTATCAGGCAGCTGAACAGGCGCTGATCCCGCACCTCAGCAGGCACTGATCACGTGCCTGTCATGCAGTGATCAGGTGACTGAGAGGCGCTGACCATGTGACTGCTCATGTGCTGATAAGGAGCTCTCCTGCACGGATCATGTGCCTCAGCATGCAAGAATCAAGCAGCTGAGCAGGCATGAATCCTGCGGCCCAGCTGGCGATTATCAGGCAGCTGAGCATGCATGAATCCTGCGGCCCAGCTGGCGATTATCAGGCAGCTGATCAGGCATGAATCCTGCGGCCCAGCTGGCGGTTATCAGGCAGCTGAGCAGGCATGA